>NC_058403.1:134352372-134566990 GCF_002201575.2 Neomonachus schauinslandi
TATATATATATATATATATATATATATATATATATATATATATATATCCCCCTGTACTTTTCTTTCAAGTGTAAAGAGAACTTAAGGTTTACTAGCTGTGTGACCTTAAGAATGTTGTTTCAGTCATCGGACGCTCAAATTCCTCATCTCAAAATAGAAATAATTGTATTTTATCTACCTCCTGCAATGGGTCATTTGAAGGATTAAAAAAAGCATAATGGTGATGCATTTCGAAAAATACCAGTTGCCATACAAGTATAAGGGACCGTGTTTATCAAAGTGCATTTACATTCATTATGGCGTTTCTATCCTCAGAGCAATCTGCCAGAAGCACTTTCCTTCATCAGCAAAACGCATGAATATGAAAAAGGTAAGTGTGAAGAGCAACTTCACAAAAGTCTTGCAAATAGTAGTCAAAATTATCTCCATTTTCTTCAGCTTTCAGGAACGATAGTCTTCAAAACTGGTGGCCTTCCTGGGCATTTGTGGCTACCTGCACAGAGCGGGCTTTTGTACCTCCCCCAGCCTCGTGGCAAGAGCACGTCAACATCTGGGGCAAACTCACTGAAGCCAAGTAAAGCAGAGAGCTGAAGCTGTGATCAAGTGAATGGATAAAAAGTGCAATTCTACTGCCTTATATGCTGATTTTAGGTATCTTTCAGACATTTTTGTACATTGGTCTTAATATTCTATAGATCTGTTCCTCTTTACACTGCAGAGTCCTATGAAGACGTAAATGGAAACAGAAAAAAGACTGTAGAATTCCTCACATGTATTTTAAGATCTAATTTCTAAGGACTAGTCCTTACCTTTAAAGATTAAAAAAAAAGGCAGCTCAAATGTTTTCACAGGAACAAAGAGGAGCATTTCTCTTGTCAACACACATATACCAGTTTTCACTGGGGACATCAGCCTTAAAGGCTCTGCTGAGGAAGTGGACAGCCGTCCTCCCTAATTCTCCAACCCATTCAGTGGTGCACCATCAACACCTATTTGGAAGTGCCTATGCACCTGGCACTGAGCTAACCGGGGTGCTGAGGATACAGGTTCAACAGCATTCATTCTGTAAAAGAACTCTCAGCCCACGCACCGCATCCCCACCCCACAGGTCTCATCTCCCACCAGGTACAATGATGCTTTGGGGCAGACAGCATTTGCTCAGAGCACCAATCCTGCCACTGAGGTCTCCCTCCTGACCTTGGCCAGGTGACTTCTCTCTTTCCTCCTTACTTACGGAAATGGGATACTGCAAGGGTAGGAAAAAAGAGAAGACGGATAAGGTTGATAAGGAGAAGGGGTTCAGTGCATCCCATCCAGTGCTCAGTGGAGGTTCACGTGTACTTCAGGTTTTGGAGTCAAGAGGGTTTCCTGGGAATACCTTACATTTTAAAAGCTGTGTAGGGCGCCTGGGTGGCTCAGTTGGTTAAGCGACTGCCTTCAGCTCAGGTCATGATCCCAGGGTCCTGGGATCGAGTCCCAGAATGGGCTGCCGGCTCAGCGGGGAGCCTGCTTCCCCCTCTGACCCTCTCCCCTCTCATGCTGTTTCTCTCCTGCTCGCTCTCAAATAAATAAATAAATAAATAAATACTCTTTAAAAGATAAAAAATAAATAAATAAAAGCTGTGTAAACCTGAAGCTCACATGCAATGAAGCCCGACTTCCAGGGGCTTCATAATGATTTTAACGCTGTGACAGAGCAAAGCGTCTTCCTATTTTCAACCCTAGCAATTTGGTCCAAGCATGATCTCAACCACTTTAAGCTTTGGTATTTCTAGCCACCTCTTAGGCTGTATTTTCTCTTAATGCCACCAATCATGTGTGAAATTCTGTTGCAAAACTAATCTTTGTGGGAAATGATATGTAATGGCTTCTTTAAAGAGAGAGAGGGCAGCAGCTATGACCTTTGTTGTTTTTTGACATGTTTTTCATAGTGTAATACAAATGGAAACACCTCTTTCTCAAGGTCAAAGTAGAGATAGGTTTCCGCTTGTACAAGCATCACTCTTTCTTAAGCAGAAAGACGCTTGAAAATTATCCTTAGGACTTGATCTTTAAAACCTCTAATGTATATAATGGTTGTTAAACTTGAAGCCAACAGTGCTAAAAAAAATAGTTTAATATCCATCTTGTTAAACCAATACTTAATGATTTACCTTTTAAATGATGTGAAAAGACTTAGGAATACATAAAAGATGTGAATGAGGAATGAAATTCAGATAGTTACATAAAAAGGCACTATTTGATGATCCAGTATGAGGCGCACACACACACCAACAACACATCTTGCCTTATCAGGGAAGGTTCAGACAAAAGCAGCTGTGACCAAGTCTTCGGGAATGGAAGTCAGAAACCACTAATTTAAATTTTTCATTTGTTTTTTGGAACAATTATGCCACCCACAAAATGGTAACTTTGCAAATCGTCATTATCTCATGAATTTTGGAACGTATCCCTTAAATAAAACCATCTCATTTCCATATAATTACAGCAACTAATAAGGTCCTTAAAAATATTTTTTTTTTGCTCAAAATTTAAGAGTGTAATAAGGATTCCACGCTACTGGCATATTGATTAAATCTGGAATTCGTTTCCTTAAAATAAGAGCTTCACATGAATTTAAAAGAGAGCTTGCCTTGAGAAAGAAATCTTCATGGTTTCCCAAGTTCTCTTCGATTGCTGTTCCCGCATGTGATCCCTTCTGACAGGATTCACCTGTCACATTCTCCATCCCTGTTATGTAGTAATTTACTGCATGTCATTTAGATTCATTTGTAATAAAACATAATGGTAATGACTTCAAGCTTTAAAAGGAGAATCTGCACGAACAAGTGCCTTCCCGAGTTATTTTCTCCTCCTGTCAGCCTCAGGAAGATAGAAACACCTCCAGAGCATTTAGAGAGACTCTAGTGGACCTAATTCCCCATAACAGATCACTCAGTACAAACTAATTAGGACGAGTTAAATGTTTCCACTGAAAACACAAAAAAAGAGGAAGGTTTTTCTCTGCCACCCGCTGTTTTCCACTCATTTCCTTCCCCGGAACCTTGCCGCTTACCTGTTTTCCTAACAGACTGCTTTAGAGGTGACACTTGATGGTTCAGCCACAAGCAGAAGGGTAAATGCTGACGTGAGAATGTGCTCAACATCCCAGGGGGAAAACAAAAGTCCTTCTTATGACAATGTACAAACGTATCTATTATAGGCTGGGGAATAGGTTTCTGGGCTAGAATTTTCCTACCAGATTTTTCTAGCTGTTGTATCACAAGTTTCCTCAATTATGTATTTCTCGTTGGGACTGGCACCCTGCTAAGTATTTTTTCTATTTTTCTCAGTCATTTTAAGGAACACGGCTGATCCATAAGGAACACTAAGCTGAACTTGAATGGCCCTTTCACACTTTCTAGATTGTGTTCGCCCCTTTCTCGGGGTTTATTTAATACACTGTTAATAGTAGCATTTAGAGTGGGCTCTAATATTTGTCTCTCAGTTCTGCTCATTTGTTTATTTCCTTTTTCCAGGTTATGCTCATGGAGCAAGCCCCAGCCTCTGATTGGCTGTAAGCTCCCCAGAGTCTCCAGCTGGTGGACTCAGGCCTGAAAACATCTTTAATTTCAGCCCCACAGAATTTCCTCAATGCAATCGGCCTCCCGTTTTCTCTCCGGATGGCAAAGGATTGAGACATGGCACCTCCCTGGCCAACCGTGGACAATTTGTGAGGTTGATATGACCACTGGCAACAACTCACCACTCCAGCAGTGGAGAAATGTGGTGGGCCAGATGGAAAGCGGGAGATGATTCAGACATACGGCGCATAGAGCTGGAGACAGTACATGGTTACAACCTTCTGCCAGGCTCTGACAAATAGCCGGGATGCACTCAAGCAAAGAACATGCCCTTCATACCAGCATACTCCTCTTAACCAAACTGTAACCCAGCAGCTCAGGTCTGTTGTACTGACAACCACCCACAGCCTCTCTTCCTTAATCTGAGGAGAAGCCTCCCAGCTGCCTTGCTTTTATTTCTGGATAAATTATTAATGGCTATTCACCCTTGGCACATGTAATTTTTAACTATGTAAAATATTTATGGGGGTGGGGAGGGAATTTCATACGTATTTATTCTTTTTCCTTGCTTTTACTGTAAATCCCAATCAGGTTGCTGACGGGGATTTTCCTTGCTTCTTTCTCCTCTGTGAACCTTATTTTTAACTCCAAGTAATGAATGCAAGATCGATAGCATAAGTAACAAAAGTATCCACGGTGACTGAACAGCAAACTCTTAAATCACTGCACAGTAAGTGCAAATGAACAATTATTGAAAACACTGCACTAAAATTTCAATAGGAGATAAGAGTGAGGCTTAAGTCATTAAAAGGGTCCATTAGTCTTGTAAGTCTGAGACAGCACACTCAAAACGTGAGCTATTCTTGAAAACTGGAAATATTGGGCGCCTGGGTGGCTCAGTCGTTAAGCGTCTGCCTTCGGCTCAGGTCATGATCCCAGGGTCCTGGGATCGAGCCCCGTATCGGGCTCCCTGCTCAGCGGGAATCCTGCTTCTCCCTCTCCCACTCCCCCTGCTTGTGTTCCTGCTCTCGCTATGTCTCTTTCTGTCAAAAAAATAAATAAAATCTTAAAAAATAAAATAAATAAAAATAAATTAAAAAAAAGAAAACTGGAAATATTACTTGCACACACACGGAACTGACTCCAACTGAGCAAGGATGGGGTCCAGTTGTCCAGTCCCTACGGCGAAAGAGACACACAGAAAAGCAGGTAGGCTGAGCCCGCCTGTCCAGGCAATGATTCTTCAGTTATATTCGAAGGGGGGTATTGAGCAACGCTGACAAATTAGATTATTTACAAGGGAAATAAATATCCTGCTTACATATCAGTTTACCTGGTGCTTCAGCATCACCATGCTCCTCATCACTCCCTGCTGGAGATGCAAATAAAAGTCTTCTGCCGCCTCAACTCCATGCCCACAAATCACCAGAAGAGCCCAGGAATGCAGCCCCACTTTCTCTTTGTCCATGTTCTCCCAGACTCAGTTCGAAAATGAAGAAGGAAGTAATGGGCAACTAAACTATAAAGTGCAAGTGTTGTTTTCAAAAATTACCTGAAATAGCTACAATTTTGGAAATACCAGCAAACACGCAAATACACACACACACGCACACACATACACACACGTAGTCTTAGAGATTTGCAAACATTAGGATGCTAAAAAATCTTGAAAATGCCTGGGTTGTTTTGCTCCATTCTTGCCCTCCCTCTTATACCATGCATTTTATTAGAGACAGGTGGGCTCTCAGAGTTCTGAATGTCTAACAGCTTGAGCGAGGGGCTGCATAGCATAACCTGAAATAAACAGCATTCCTGAATACCCACGATTTCCTCCAGGAATAGAAAAACGTATCTCATGCTGGAATTATGGTAAGACTGAACCCTGTTCATGACACAGGGGGTAACTTTAGCTTTGCCTTTAAAAGAGTATAGTTTCATCTGAAGTAGGACATCACATTTCAATTCGTACTATTAAAAACTTGCATTACACAGTGAAACTAATTGCCCTGTGAATCACCCTGCTTTACAAGACAGCTGGACTAGCCTACAGTTAACATGAGCTAGCCCAGTGAACATTTCTCCAACAGCCACATGATAATCCAGGACAGCACGGATGGCCACTGACCATTACTTTTAGACTATGCCACTACTCTGGCCAACCCTCCTTCCTCACCACAACCACATAAGGAATTGTTGCAAGAGGCTACAAACTTAAGCTAAAATTATACTTCCTACTTCTTATCCCTCAATATCATTACAGATGCCGAAATTTTATTTTGTCCAAAAGATATATTCCTTTATAAGATTTCCCATTTACCAAAAATATATTCACGAGAAACACTTGGTGTTTTATCACCTGCCAATAAACAAGCTTACCACCTCCATCACTACCCCTGGAAAGAGGTGCTGTTTAACTCTGGATTCGGCTTAAATTTGGCTATGAAATGAGGATTGTTTCTTCCAAATCAATTTTAATTATTTTTAAGACTTCTTTTCTAAGCTGACACACATTATAGGGAAATCAAAACTGCTGTCAAGACAACTAAAGGCATTCAGCTTTCCCAACTTGTGTTCCTTCCATACTTTCACAAATGTTTCAAAGTCTCAAGAAAACAAAACAAAGCAAACCGTACACATAGATAAATGCCCAAGAAACTAATACTCCCCCAGCACAAGTTTACCTAAGCACCTCTTTAATCTGAAAAATCACTCTCGATCTCAGATTTAAAGCAAACCAAGAAATCACCCAAAGCATTTGCATCTTGGAATCTTCCCTGGCCCCTCTCCAGCTGTTCTCACAAACCTTTTAATATCAGATAGATGCCCTCGGATGATGACGTGGGATGGAACTTACAGAAGGAAAGCATAACTTCAGGGAGGAGGGGAGGTTATTCAGTCCCAATCCTTGGCTTCTTCTCATTTAGTGAAGGGGTTGTGCCTTCTCTCCCAGCAGTAAGTTGCGGCGTTACAGTGCGAACATACAGCTCCCAGCCCGCTTAGAGTGCTCCAGTGATAGCCCACATCTAAGCCTCAGCATGTTTTCTGGAAATGCAGGGAGCTCAGCTGAAAATCTTAAGGGAGCTTTCCAGCGTGGCACACAACTAAACTGCACAAATATTTAACAGCTTCGAGACCTCTAAAGGTTTAAAATAATATGCATTTTGTGCTAGGCTGTTGTAGCTAGAAGGAAAATGGGATGGTATGGAGGAGCGTCCCAGCTGCTCAACCACGGCACACCAAAGAATGTTTTCCCTTTTTGGCTCAGAATTAGGGAAAAACCAAAATGCCTAATGAAACATTGATACCGACTAAGCTTTCACAGCATCAATAGTACAGGAACTTAGTTTTACATTCCATTGAGTTAGCCCATGACTTCCCACGCCGCACCGTTTCTCCTTCTTCACCTAGCTAAAAAAGCCAACTTCACGCAGACAAATCAAGGCAAAGTTTATCCACCCCCACCAGTTTCCTTTCTTTTCCAACTTAAACTCATCCACTACTAATAAACAGCCCCAATTGTAGCACAAAGGAAGCTCTGACGGCTGCACCAGCTTGGTCCTCCACTTGCCAACTGGAGGTAGGTTTAATGTAATATATTCTCGAGGCTTAAAGATTTTTTTAAAGGGCTGGTCTGCCCTGATGAAGAGCTGGACACCCCCAGAATTACATCATCAGAGCTAACACTCACCAAAATACATTATGTTTCTCATTAATCAGACAGCTGGAACCCCACCGCGGCGTCTTCAGCATCAGCTCGCACCCAAGGCTGACACGCAGAGCAGAGCCGTTTCATGCTACATTCGGTGGAAATGTCCCCGGCGTGGAGAGCAGCGAGCGCCGAGCCGGCGTCCTCCGCGGGTTGAGCGCCTTGCAGGCTGCCTTTCCCGGGCTACGATCCCCGGCGGCTGGAGCGTGCGCTCCGGCTGCCTGCTGCACTGCCCATCCTTACTGTAATCCGACTCCTCCTTGCGATGTCCTTGCCGCGCCTGTGACATCAGGACTGAGAGTACTACAAACAGACCCCCCTACCCCACCCCACCCCACCCCCGGTTAGCAGCGGCTCCATGAGGTGCTCCGATTGCCTGCCTGGACCAACCATGGCTCTTGGAAAGCTTTGACGAGCCCAGAGACCTGGGAGGGGGCGGAGTGAGGGGCGCGGGAGGCTCTCTTAAAGAGAGAAGGGTCTCCGGATCCACATGGGAGCACACAGGGGAAATTCACCACGGTGCGGGAGGGGAAGTGGTTAAGGCGAGTTCTGCCATTAACGTGTAATTATAGATACACTTTTATCCCGCCCCTCCCGTGAATGTCATCATCTTCGCCAAAATTTAGCCTACCACCCCAAGTTAAAAAAGCAATGGGAAAAGGAATGGTGCCCTGTGTCTGCATTCTCTTTGCTGTGGGCTTGAGGGTTTGTTGTTTGTGATGTTTATGCCTAAGAGAAATAAAACATTCAAGGGACCATTGCTAGGGCAATAGAGGTTTTCACTTAAGAAATGATCAGATCACAGAAACCTAGTAATTGGTAAAGAGTTCTTTTTATTTCTCAAGTATTTTCTGAGCTAGGTTGATAGAGAAATGTGAAGAAAAATAACGTGATAAAAGTCACCCCTCAGTTTCACAAGATCACATTTGCTGCTTCCCATAGTAGGTAGTAGAAAGGACTCTGAGCCTGAAATGATCTTTGACCCCTAAAGAGGAGAGACAATTTAGCCTGAAAGATAACCAAGATTGTGTCATAATTCAAGTCTGGTCACTAGTATGATATAGACACACCCACGCACAAGCGCACACAAACTCGCATTAAATTCGAGATGAACAATCAAGAAAAGCAAAGCTTAGCAAAGTCTCTGGCTCCTCCAATAGTCTAATGAATTGCAGTCCTTATCTTACATAGAAAAGGATGTTAGAAAGAAATCCCTGGAAGCAGTGCTGATTAATACTTAAATGCTCAGCATGGAAAATAAACCCATAAAATAAGTTCAGTTTCCTAGGGACTCATCACTTTGGGATCCAACTTAACCACCAGACTATTGAAACTTAAAAATTTCCACAAAAATCTATAAAATTAAGAACTGAAGATAACAAAAGAACTATAGCCTATGGAAGGAAGCAGTTGATATATTTTCAATACAGGTTTTTATAAGCCATGGTAACAAATATTTCTACATTGTGATATTAAAATAATCAGTGGTTTTTCCTTGCACAATCCTGTCTCTATTGGTAGATTTAATACATATTGGAACTAGTGGGCTGAAGAGCAGCGTGCTGTGCAATCTTGAAAAAAAGCTAAACGCCCTATTTCCTCTCTGTGAAAAAAAACCACTATGACCAATATCGTCTCTTACAATGGATTATAAAGAATTTGGTGAATGTGAATGGGTAATCATATATAAATCAGGAACATCACAATGAGTCTTTGGATAAATCTAGTGATTTTTTTTTTTTTTTTTTAGAAATACTCTTCATTGAAAGCAACTTGGAGAACGAAAATTTAAATAGTAAAGAATACTTTTTTACTCCTTTTTAAAAATTAGAAATAAAAAGACGTGACAGGAAAATACTGAAGAAAACACGTAAGTGTTTTTCCTTTTGGACAGATGGAAATCATCCAAAAGTACAATTAATGGCCCTTCCCTCAGGCAAAAGAACCATCTGTGGTAGAGCTTATTTATGAAGCTCATCAGCTGTCCTGACCTCCTACATGGGCTAGGGGGCACTGTAGTTTAATGCTACAGTTTTTGGTCCATTTGTGTTCCTGTAGTTTGAAGATGCAAGCTTTGAGAGTTGAGTTTAAGACAGGAGGTTTAAGACACTAAAGGACTGTCTTAATAATTAATAACACCTTGCATTTGCATGGCATTTTGCAGTCACAAGGTACTTTCACTTATGCCATCCTTCTTACTAACAAACTGACATATAAAAAGGTGGATATTGTCAAAGTCCTGATGAACAGGACCTTGAACCCAAGGACAAATGAATCTGAGGCTCAGAGACATTAAGCAGTTTTCTCAATGGTGCAGTCAGTATAGTTGTCTTATTACTTGTATTTTGAATTTATGTTAGTATCCCCAGAAGATTCCTTTCTTCAAAGAAATAAATTATAGGGGCACCAGCGTGGCTCTGTCGGTTAAGTGTCTGACTCTTGATTTCAGCTCAGGTCATGATCTCAGGGTCCTAAGATCAACCTCCCACCCTCCCCGGCCTCCGCACTGGGTGAGGAGCCTACTTAAGATTCTCTCCCTCCACCTGGGTGGCTCAGTCGGTGAAGCGTCTGCCTTCAGCTCAGGTCATGGTCCCAGGGTCCTGGGATCGAGCCCCGCATCGGGCTCCCTGCTCAGCGGGAAGCCTGCTTCTCCCTCTCCCACTCCCCCTGCTTATGTTCCCTCTCTCGCTATGTATCTGTCAAATAAATAAATAAAATCTTAAAAAAAAAAAAAAAGATTCTCTCCCTCCTTCTCCCCCTGCCCCTCGCCCTCCTGAAAAGAAAGAAAGAAAGAAAGAAAGAAAGAAAGAAAGAAGTTATAAATTTCCCATTTATAGTTGCTCAGGTCAAGGTCTTCCCCAATCAAATTATGTCATTGTGTGTTCCAGAAAAAAATGTATCTACATGGGCACGAATGTACAGGCAGAGAGTACTCAGTAATAGAATATTCCAACCTCTGCCTGGTCTATAGAGGATCATTCCTGAAAAAGCAGCATGTAGCCTCTGGAAGAGAATGGCATCCAAGAGGCAACTGAGTGTTACATGCATGCATTGGAATCCTGTTCAACCCCAAAAAAGGAAGGCATCTGCTTTATTTAAAGGGGTATGCCCCACCCTTCCCCAATTAAGGGTTATCTGGACTATCAAGACCTCAGATAGAAACAGTGCTTATCTCTGGATCGAAAACAAGTGATTTTTATTTTAATTGTACACTTTTTACTGTCTCCCCTAAAATTATTTGTATACATTATATTCATAAAGGAAAAAAATGCAACTGTTTTTATTTTAAAAAGGAATAACATCCAAATAAAGGCATAGCTGATGCTGGCTAGACATGGGGTTGTGGACATGCCGGCCAGCCTGAGAGATGCTTACGTATGTCATGTCCAGGAGACGACCCAGCCGCTTTTGGGGAAGGACCTGGTTCACACCCCTGAACTTTATCTGTCTCTAAGCTGCTCAGAGAAGCTGGGGGATCCTGAGAGGGAATCAGGTCACTGCTTGCCAGAGAGAAATATACCTTTCATGATTAAAACAAAAGATAGCCGAAAACCAGTTACATATTTTGAGTGAAAACATTATGGTAGGCGGAGAATTTTCTCTCGGCTCAAATATCCAAATAGCCGCCTGCCTGGATTTCTCCTCTCCGAGTCTTGCTCAAAAGTTTGTCAGTGTAGTTTCCCTCCATAAGAGTTGTCACCGTCTGACACACTACTGTAGACATCTCTTTATTTTGATCTCTTCTACTGGGATATAATCTCCATGAGGGCAGGGCTTTCTGTTCGTTGTTCACTGATGTATCCACCATCCCTACAGGGTATCGGGCACCCGTTCCTACTCAATAAATATTTGTGAATGAATGAGTGAACATACTGAATACAACCATATTGTGTGTAAAACATCATACTTTTCTATGTGCCTGCAGTCAGTTCTTTGAAGTGGATGGTGTTTTATACAAAATGTTTACACAAATTGAATTTGTCCATGCTTAGCAGCAGCTGTTTCTAAATGCTATGCAATACAGATGCCAGGTGTTACCGCAGGCCACAGTTTGTGAGCTTGCTTGTCCTTTCAAGTTCTCAGAGCTGAATGCGGCAGTGATTTAGCATGGAGTTAGCACAGCCTAGTTGTGTCTTCCAGTGCCTTCCCCTGAGCCTTAGTTTAGTCCATTTTCATTTCTTACTATATTGCAGCAATAAAATTTTATCCAGTGTTCCAAATTCCAGCTTGCCCGAATCCCATACATTCTCCATATTAGATCATTATTATCTTTTAATAATAAAATAACATTGTCAACACTACTTCAATTAAAAAAAAAAAGAAATGAGGTCAAATAGGTCACATGGAGCCTAATTCAGTAGGACTTTGTATACCATATTATAAGGACTTTGACTTTTATTCTGACTTATACTGGATGCCTTTGGAATAACATGATTTGACATATTTTAACAGGTTTACTATGACTGATGCATAGCGAATGGATAAAAGAAAGCAAGGGAAGATGCAAGGTGACAATTTAGGAAGACTTTGTGATAATCTAGAAAAGAAATGGTGGCTTGGATCAGGTAGGAGCTGTGGAGGTGGCAAAACGTGGTCAGAGTCTGTACGTATGTCAAAATAGGTCAGTAGGGTTTGCTGTGGGTTGGATAGGCGATAGAAGAGGAAAGATAATGGATTGGGTGTTATACGCAAACAACGAATCATGGAACACTACATCAAAAACTAATGATGTATGTATGGTGATTAACATAACATAATAAAATAAAAAAATTTACAAAAAGATAATGGATTACTGAAGATTGGGAGACTGAGCAAGTGAAAGTTTGGGATTTCCACTAAGTGATGTGGAGAAGGCTATGGAAGAACATGCTTTGGGTGGGGATTAGGAGATGGTCAATATGGGGCATCGTAGTTTACAATTCTATTATATATTCAAGTGAAATGTTTATAGAAGTTTGGCTGTATAGGTCTGGAGTGACGTTTGGGCTTTATATTTAAATTTGGAAGTCATCGTTTTATAGATGGTAATTTAATCCATGAGGCCAGATGATACCTTCAAAAGAGTATACTCCTTTGGAAGAAGAGAAGAGGGTCAACACTGAGCCCTGGGACATTGTAAGAGCAAGGGGCCAAATACATGGGTACTTGGTGACTGAATATTTGTTGAAAGCATAACAATTTATTCAATGAGTATTTGTTGACATATGAATGATATTTGATGGAAGGCTATTTTAAGCCTGAGTTTGCCTTTGTCTGATACATAACCACCCACCGTTAAAACAGTTTGAAAAGGGGAGAAATAAGTAATTGGTCTATATGAGAACAAATGCCTAGTTCAATTAATCCATGTAGTCTTTTGATTAATTTTTTAGATTGTGTAGACACTGCTATAAACTCATAAATTATTCCTAGATTCTCACTGGATGCTTCCATTGAAATTAAATGTCCAGGGGCCTTAGTCTAGAAAATGAATTGCCTACAAGAAAAGAAGTAAGAAAAAAAAGTGCTAATAGTGAGCTAAGGAAAAAAAACTATTAATACCATAATATTCCAAAATTCTATTTCAATTTCTCTGTCTTTGGAGACACCCAATAAATGCCTTCTATATATGGTCCTATCTATTCTGATAGTCAGTTAATAGGAGCTCTTTTACAATATTTAGTAACTAGTATTGGCAGCCCTCTTAGAGTTCTTACATTGGAGCTGGCTGTGGCCTAGGCATCTTTATTTATTCAACATATTGGGTATTGGGTATTCATGTGCTGAGAACTATTCTAGGTGCTCAAGGCACATTGATGAAATTACAGAAATCTCTGTCTACAAGGAGCTTACATTCTAGGGGTTTCTGCCTATCAGCTTCTCTACTACAATTTGGAACATCTTTCACGTTTCTCCATGCAGAGGAAAGGACCTAAAATATCCTTCATCTCATCCATTCATTCATTGGTTACAGTTTATTGCTTCTTTCCCTCCAGTACAATGGACATGAGGGAAGGGGCATGTCTACCATGTTCATGCTGTGTCTACTGTCTAAACAAGACCAGGTATGCAATAAATATTTGTTGAGTAAATAAGTATCTCAAAAGTCTTCTACCCCTAGATGATGTTTTATCCTGATCTTACTGAGAATATACTTATATTCTACTAGAAATGCCCTTTTGTATTCCCCTTGGTCTAAATACTTATATTCACCATCCAAAACTGCTCAGATATTTTGTTTTCTAAGAAGCCTTCCCTGGGCTTGTTAATGTCTGACTCATGTGTTCCCCCAATGAGCACTCACGCATTCTTTATAGAAACCCATTACAGTATTTATCAGATTGGCTTTCAGTGACCTTTCCAACTGTCAATATCCCCCAAGTAGAATGAAGGCTTCTTTGGGGTCACAGAAAGAAGTGAAATATATGTTAATTCCTTGAATGTTTTAACATACTCCAGAACACAGCAGAAATGTATGCCAGGGACATGTCCTATTGGGTTAGTGACTAGAGTATGCCATTAACATTAAACATTGCCCATGATTTAGGAAGCAGCAAACTTTGTGGTTGGAGACAAGATCAGAAAAGGAAGAGACATTAAGAGTGACCTTAGGTTAGAGAAATCCCAAAGGTCTGAGGAAAGGCCAGTTAAGGACAGGATGGCTGATCAACTATCAGGCAAGATAGAGATCAGATGTGTTATGGGCAGGGGCACCTGGGTGGCGCAGTCGGTTGAGCGTCTGCCTTTGGCCCGGGTCATGATCCTGGGGTCCTGGGATTGAGTCCTGCATCAGGCTCCTTGCTTGGAGGACAGCCCGGTTCTCCATTTGTCTGCCACTCCCCCTGCTTATGCCCTACCCCCAACAAATAAATGAATGAAATCTTAAAAAAAAAAAAAAAAGGTGTTGTGGGTAAGTCAGGAGGCCGATATGGGAGTCAAGAACAGAAGGGAAGTTTTTGTCTTTTAATTTTTATTTATTTATTCATTTGAGAGAGAGAGGGATAGAGTGTGTGCACACAAGTGGGAGGAGCAGAGGGAGACAGAATCGCAAGCAGACCCCACACTGAGAGTGCCTGGAGCCCAATGCAGGGCTTGATCTCACGACCCCAAGATCAGGACCTGAGCCAAAACCAAGAGTCAGGCATTCAACCAGCTGTGACACCCAGGGGCCCCAAGAACAGAAGAGAGTTTAAGCAGAGAGTGATTCAGGGGAAACTAGTCAACCACCTAGCTTCTCTTACAGGTGGTTTTTATTAGTGCATTTGCCCTGATTGATTGATAGTTGTGCTTCCTTTTAACAGAAGTATCACTACCTTCCTTTCTGAAGGCTCTCAGACTATTATTTCCCTTCCATGTTTCTCTTTCTGTATCTTTTTCCCCCAAAGTCCTTCAAGAAGTTGTGTATATTTTTATCTAGTTTTCTTTTTCTTAATGAAGTTGGTTTGCATCTCTGTAGATACTATCTCCAAAAATTAATGGGCACCACATTGTAAGTTTAGAAGTCCCCCACCACCTCATTTGGTGCCTCACTAAAAAGAAATGAGGTCATAATAACTATTATCATCATCACTGGAAAAAAAAAAAGTAGAGATCCTAAATAACAAAGCATTGAACTCTAATGTTTAAGCGACCACCCTGTTCCGAAAAGCACTTGGTATCTAATTTAAGGAGATGAAGCATATACCCAAAAATACAAGTAAAAACAAAGGTAATACAAGGTAAAGGACAAATGAACAATGTAGGACATGCATGTAAGGGTTTGGTAAAAGATAAAATTATGATGGCTTCAGGTAAACCTGGAAAGCTACAGAGAAGAAATGGAACCTGAACTTGGTCTTCAGTACCAGTTCGGATTGATTAAATGCATAAAAAGTTGGCAAATGACATAAAACAAGGGTGGGATTGTGAATGATATATCTGGGAGAACAAGAACAAATTACAGTATTAAAGAGCAAGTTTCATAAAAGATTTCCATGCAAACTAAATTTGGAGAAGAAAACACAGAAGCCTATTGGATGTGATCTCACATTCCAGGTTAAAGGGTTTTAATTTTATTTGACAGATAATGTAGGAAGTGTTTGCTGAATGAATACATGAATGATCCTCAAAGTGTTTCCAAGGACAGATATATAATAATATGCCTCCTCCAAAGACATTTGGTGACACAATAACATGAGTTAATATATCTTGTACAGCAGGTTGAAAGATCTTATACACTCCAGAGGTTTCCAATTTTTCTTAAAATAAAATTCATTTATGGTTCCTGGGCAGCAATTGGAGAATCAGCCCTCTCCCCATCCAGCCCCACAACAAATATGCTTGCAAACAACATGGAAGAAGAAAACAGCATCATATTGAATTTCTTCTTTTGCTTTAAAAAAAAAAAAATCCTTCAAGATAAATTGGGTATAGCGCTAGTAAATTTGGATGCTTTAGGTCATGGACATTCCATTTTTATATATACTGTGATAATAACTATATAGAGTGAGCAGAGAGAAAGGCAACTCTGCCCCAATGTTGCAAGAATTCACAAAGTAATTGAAAGTGTTTCCAAGTGTGCATAATTCTGTGCCTCCAGTCAAATACAGTAGATGGAAATTTGTTTGGCTTCCTCTGTCAAAATGTCTAAAACACATAAAGGAAATGTGTAAATGGAAAACAAAATATTACAGTTTCAACATTCTTTTAATTATATCTCAATTTCAATCTTGGCTTTGCTCAAACATACTAATAATCCTAAGGGCTCATCTCTGATCCTTTTGGTGGATAAAATGACCGAATGTGATTTTTACCCTTGACTCAAAAGTGTCAGTTCTGGAAATCTACAGTATTTGTCACCATGAATACCATTTAACTGCAGCAGTACCCAAAGGAACTCTGCACAGCCACATGTGAATAGGGCTGGAGGAACTTAATTAATCTTGCTGTCACTTCCATGATGCTTTTCATTAGTTTTGCTGCTATCTGATCAGCTGGCCTTCTCTGTATTGGAAATGGCTACCCATAGCTTCTTGTGAAAGCATTTTCAAAAAGGTAAACAAAGACTCACCTTTGTGCTGGGGAGCTTTTATGCAGATGAACATTATTTTTGCTACTCTAATATGGAGGTAACCCTCACACTTTATATTTAAGTTATAAAAACACAGGAAACGTAAATACCTTTTCTGTCCCCATCAGGGAAATTATTTTAAAATCTATACATAGATTATGTATTTGATATAAAAGGTCATAATTTTCTTTATATTGTTTTCATGAATACTAATGCTTAGTGCATTATCTGGAACTGTACTAAATATAGAATGTAATTCAGAAGAAATCTAGACTTTATCATTGATCCCTGGTAAGTAGATTAGGTGAAAATTGGATTTAATGATGGAACAAAAGAACTGATAACCCAATGGTGGTATCAGCTCTCTCTGTCATATTTTTGAAAGACTGATTTAATATATGTATATGTTAAATATAATTTTATTTACATGCATTATTTTTTTCAATGCTGACCATAGTTTAATTTACTAAAAAAAATTGGAATGATTTTATAAAATGTTATCACAGTTTGACTCTATGAAAGTCAATTCATACCTATGGGATAGCCATGGAGAACTAGAAAAGGAACTCACCGAGAGTCAACAAAATGGCAGGCTCTGATGAAGAAAAACAAGACTGAACTGTGTCCCCTTTCCTCATATGTGGAAGCCAATCTACAAAATAGTCCCCAGCAATTCTTGTTTCCTAGTATTCACACTCTTGTGTAGTCCCTTCCCACTTTGAATAAAGATGAACTATGTAACAAATAGGATGTTGTTGAAATGACCAAGTGTGTCATACAAGATTAGGTCATAAAAGACAAAGTGGGTTCTGTTTCTCTCTTAAATCACCCACTCTAGGGGAAGTGAGTTGCCATGCTGTGAGGACAGTCAAGAAACCCTATAAAGAAGTACACATGGTGAGGAACTGAGATTTCCAGCCAACATCGAGCATCAACTTGGTAAATATCTGAGTAAGCCACCTTGGAAGTAGATCCTTTAACTTACGTCAAGTCTTCAGATGCCTGCAGACATGACCAACAATTTAAATGCAACTCATGAAACACTCCAACGTCCAACAGAGCAACTTCCAGATTCCTGACCCATAGCAACTGTGTGAGATGATAAACATTTATTGTTGTTTTAAGCTTCTAAATTTGAGGCAATTTTCTTCTATGCATCAATAGATAACTAAAGCATCATAGCCTTACTTTATAACTTAAAATTTTGGCAATGTGATGTAGACCTCAGTTGAGATCGAGATAGAAATATGGCCTTGAAGAGGTATGTATTCCTTTGGGCCTTGGTTTTGGTTTTTGGGTTTTGGGTTTTTTTCTTTTTTTAGAGAGAGAGAGCACTCATGTATGCATAAGATTGCGGGGGTGGGGGGGAACAGAGGGAGAAGGAAAAAGAGAATCTTAAGCAGGCTCCATGCCCATTGCAGAGCCTGACACCAGGCTTGATCTCACAACCCTGAGATCATAACCTGAGCCTAAATCAAGAGTCGGAAGCTTAACTGACTGAGCCACCCAGGCACACAGGGTCTTGGTTTCTTAATCCAAGAAATGGTGTAGGAATGAGTGAGGGTCACCAGTGTAAGATCCTTTAGGGAGAGGTGAGGGAAGTCACACAGCTGTATAAGGTGAGCTAGATATACGTTTATAGAGAGCATTAGAGACTTTAGAGGATTGAAGAGTATCAACTAACAAGGGAGGGTCTGTTACTTCACTTCACTTGACAGTATGCCATGAGGGAATGTTGCCAGATTCTTCAATTTTTTTTCCACTTCTTACTTTCTATGACTAAAACATTACACATTTGATAAAAATTTCATGTGACTTCAACTTGAAGCCATTGGTTAAAACTATGATTGAAACAATATTTTCTTTTTTTAAATTTTATTTTATTATGTTATGTTAATCACCATACATTACATCATTAGTTTTTGATGCAGTGTTCCATGATTCATTGTTTGCATATACGTGCCCTCCTTAATACCCATCACCAGGCTAACCCATCCCCCCACCCCCTCCCCTCTAAAACCCTCAGTTTTTTTCTCAGAGTCCATAGTCTCTCATGGTTTGTCTCCCCCTCTGATTTCCCCCCCTTCATTTTTCCCTTCCTACTATCTTTTTTTTTTTTTTTAAACATATAATGTATTATTTGTTTCAGAGGTACAGGTCTGTGATTCATCAGTCTTACACAATTCACAGCACTCACCATAGCACATATACTCCCCAATGTCTATCACCCAGCCACCCCATCCCTCCCACCCCCCCATCTTAATCTCAGGAAACAAACTGAGGGTTGCTGGAGGGAAACAACATTTTCTTCTCTCTCTCTCTCTCTCTCTCTCTCTCTCTGTCTTGCATTTTCTAGTATCTTCAGAATTTTATTCAAAGATCTCTGCTGTTATATTCATCTGTTCCATCCTTCTTCCCTTCCACCGCTTTCTCTACCCTTCTCTAACTCACAAACTTCTACCATCCATCTACCAACACACATTTCTCTCTGCCTGGCATGTTGCTCTCCCCTTAACCTATCAGGCTCTTGCCCACACTTTCTTAGCCTGTTGAAATGCAACTTGTCCTTGATGGTCCACTCACATAGCATCCCTCCCCTAGGAGGCTTTGCTTGATTGCCAGTCACAATTAGTGATTACTTTTCTTATACCTCAAGAGTAATGTTCTTTATTTCTTGAGTCCTACTAGGCGTGTCTCCCTATTTATAATGTGAAATCCCATTTGGCAAAATTAATGTCTCATTAATTTTATTGTCACTGAGCATTTTTACAATATCTGTCTGCAATGTACCATCCAGATCTCCCTAAAAAGAAAGACTGTTGCTCGCTGCTAGGAGTGCTGTAGACATATGTCTTTCAACTGTCGGTTCCTTTAGGTATTTCTCTCATCTACTGGGAATCGCACTTCCAGTTTCACCCCTTTGTGGTGAACCTTATCCAGTGATCAATGCAGGAGTAAAAAGACCTGGCCATCTTAGACCAATGTTGTCCAAAGATGACTTTGGCCCTGCATCACAGCTCAACTTCTCCCTCTCCCTACTCCAATTCCTCTTCTCCTTTCCAAGTGCTGACCTAGAGCATTCTCTAGTAAACATCATTAACGCTAACCTTCATCTCAGTCTGCTTCCCAGAGAACCCATCCTGTGACACCATCATTGAGCAGATACTCAGTAAATGCCTGTGGCATCAATTTAAGTCCCAAGTCCCTGTAGACAAACAAGACTAATTTCCCAAAGAAGAGTATGGTCCTTACCCAAGAAGCCTGGAAGGTGTTGGATAATTTTGAAAGAAAGCCCACCTTTTACCCAGAAACTCATTGATTTCAGAATTAATGTGAGGAAAAGAAAGCCCAGAATTTAAATGAATGCCCTGATCCGTGTACTCTGTCTGAGTAATGGTGATGGCTCAGAGCTGTCAGGTCTCCCAGGAGATATTCAATCATGATGCTCTCTTCTTTCTCTTCAACAAAGGTAATCACTCAGCATTTTATCTTTTCTAGAAGGTGTCATTACTTTGAAAAGACAATAAAAGTCTCACAAGGGTTTCTATGTAGCGGAAAATTTTCTCCTCATTTTCGAGAGAAAAAAAAAACCTAAAGGAGAAAAAGACCCTAATTAATTTAAGCATGAAAAAATACATTAGCTTGGAGGAACTTTCATAATTTTGAAGTATAAAACTTCCTGAGAAATCCTTTCAAACTGAGTAATTTATCATGTTCTTTAGAGCCTATAATACATAACATATATCTTTTAAAATTTACATTATTTTAAATAACCAGACCATTTTTTTCTGGAGGAAAGCAAAACTTTGCCTTAGAAAAATCTATGTTGTAGAGATATGTGTGGGGGAATCTACCCTAATGAAACTATCAACTGTAAGACCTTCTTAACCTCTGACTACATGTTACCAACAACAGAACATAGACATATACCAAGTGGTTTATTACCTATTTTCAAGTCCAATGCTTAATCGAGAAGTCATTTAAGTGTTTTCATTTATTCACTAATTTTTCAAATATTCATTGACCACCCATTTGTCTAGTACTATGCTTGGGATTAGGGATATAGGAATGATCAAGACACATATTGTCCTAGGCTTCATAGAACTTACAGTGTTCCAGAGAATGGAAAATTGTAATGGAAGGTGGATCAATGGCAACAATAATCCCCAGAAAGGGAAGAGAAGGTGGGCAGTCAGGGAGGTTAGAGAAAGGACTTTTGAGAATGAAACATCTAAGTTGAAGAGGGCAGAAAATTTGGAATTAGATAAAAATAAGGCATAGTTAATAGCATGTGCAAAGGCCCAAAAGAGAAAGGCATGGTGATAAGAGCTAAGAGAAGTTCAACAAGGAGAAGCAGGGAAAAGTGGTATAAAATGAGATAGGACTGGTAGCTTGGAGGCAATCATGAACCTGCAACAAAGATTTGGAAAACTACAAAGGCTTTAATCAAGAAAGTGATAAACCATATGATTACAGATTCAACAGCTACTCGAATAAACACTAACTATCCTGTGGCAATATGGCAAAGCTCCCATATAATCATGTGACATTGTGAAAAGTATATGCAGTAAATGCGTAAATCTCTGCTACAAGACACAATTCTCCTTGCTCAGCTTTTCTGTCTACATGCAACCCAATGAAACACAGCAGGCAAGAAAAGGAAAAAAAAAAAAAATAAAGAAAAAGGAAAAGATGTCTTGCATGGCTGGGCTCCTCTAGTTGGGAATCACCAATTCAACCAGTTTAAGGATAAATCAGATTTTTTAGCTGTCATCGGAGCTGAGCATTGAATAAAAGAATGAAAACGGAATGGTTGATGTTTGACAACTGACCCAGATTAGCCTTTAAATGATGGGAGTCAGTGTGTTGACTAGATTGAATTCTGTGCCACACAAATACTGGCACTATAATTTTATACATATATACACATACATATTATATATGTATTCACACACACATATGTGTGTGTGTGTGTGTGTGATTCATGGAAGAAAATGAGGAAAATGACACTTCGAGGAATATGTCATAAAGTTTTATGTTTACATGCAAGGTGTGGTATAATTTTACATTTCTGGCTCCCAAACCCAATTTTTTTCAAGTGTTGAATTCTCTCCTGCCTGCATATTTTCTGAATAACTTCTGTCATATTCTGGGTAGCGCTGTTTTTTGAAGATCTTGACCACTGAAGAGTATTCTTAGGTTACCACTACCTATAGTTGCCTCAAAGAAATAAAACCTTAGATATTTGCAATGGCCAGAAGTGTCTTGTTCTTTTCTAAAATTTCAAAAATGTGTGTCTTTCTAATCACAGTAATATTTTCACAAAATAAGCTAATTATTGCATTTATTTCAGAAAAATAAAAGCAGCCATTTCCAACAGGTTATATATGTATAGCACCCATACACTGTATATGTGTAATGTGAGTATGTGAGATTTTACTGTCTTACTTTCCTAGAAATATAAGTCAAGAATCAATCTTGATGGGAAATATAGGGTACTTTGACATATTTCAGAGTATCTGCCAAGCCATCCTCATCTCTGGGGAAATTCTTTTTTTCATATGAAATATGCAGAATTTACTCACCCTTGGACATGACTGATTTGACTAGGGTGGCCTCTGAATAGCATTTTCTGAGACCTATGACTTGTACGACCTAGCTTGAAAAGATGAACTGAGACAATCATGTTTGTTCTTGAAAACATAAACTAAGAGATAGAAGAGGAACTTATCAATTGGTGATGGGTCCTGGAACTAGAAGGTCATATAGACTCAGGTCATACAGATTGATATGCAATATGAACAAGCACCAAAGAAGGCAGAAAAGGGGAAGAGGCAGAAAGAGACAGAGAAGAGTTCCCATGCTGGATGCTGGGTGGAGAGAGAGGCACATTCATTTTCTTACAGGTTGGCTTTGATTATTCAATGGTTTCTTTTCCCATGCACCTTTCCAATAATCTCACCATCCCACCCACCCGACCCCCAGGCAAGTTTAATAAGACTCTGTTCCTCGAGTAGTAATATATTTTATTACACCTTCAGTTAATTAGAAGAGATCAGTAGCGCCGACACCAGGAGGAGTCATGTTTAAGTATTGTTTACTAGCCTTCAGACTACCCCTCCTAAACAAGAGAACAGAAGATGGCAGCATTGTGAGGAAGGGAAAGATGGCAGTCTAGGGAAAAAAGAAAGAGTGGATCATGCTGGAGGGAATTCAGGGCTTTCAGGAGGTGAACTAAGACTAGTTATGGGATTAATAGTAATGGTTCCTACAGGGAAAAAATAATTGATTCTGGCTTTTCGATTCAAAGATGTATTCTCTTCCGATCTTTATTTTCCACTAATATTTTGTGAAGATGTACATGTAAACAATAAGAGTAAAGGTTTTTGACTCAGTGTTGGTATGTAGCCTGTATTCCTTATATTTTTACATATTGTGTTCCTGGTAATCAAAACCTCTTTTATTAATAAAGTGATAAAGAGCATTGATTTTTGTCAACCAGATAATTTCCCCTCTGTTATGGATAAGAGACGTGCTATTGAAGTATTAGGACCCCAAATCATGACTTTGGCCCATGTACTGAGGCGTGGTCAGCAAACTTTCTAGAGCTGAATTTGCGTTTTAATGAAGAGTAGGAGTATAGCACATCATTGGCCATAAGTAACATGGATCATTGATTCTTTTTTTCAGTTTATGGTAGTTCACAATAAATCTGCTATGAGATGCAAATCTCAGGGGATATCTTGCAGGAGAACAGAGAAAATTTTATTAAACTACTATGGAATATCAGTTATGGGATGGAGGATGACAGAGAATTAAATAGTAAAGACGAGGAGCAAATTAGAATACATGAAATTTAAAAGACGGTATATTAAATTGAGTAAAGGTAGAATGAAAGGATACAATGAGCTAGAAGACAGGTTAAAGCAGTGAGATCCTTGAAGTCAAAAACACATAGTTAAAACTGTATTCAGGGGCGCCTGGGTGGCTCAGTTGGTTAAGCGACTGCCTTCGGCTCAGGTCATGATCCTGGAGTCCCGGGATCGAGTCCCGCATCGGGCTCCCTGCTCGGCGAGGAGCCTGCTTCTCTCTCTGACCCTCCCCCCTCTCATGTACTCTCTCTCATTCTCGCTCTCTCAAATAAATAAATAAAATCTTTAAAAAAAAAAAAAAAAAAAAAAACTGTATTCACTAGAAATATAATTTCTACTTGAACCAATGTACTTGAAAGGATTTGTGGCTATGGGTAAGGAGGGCAGCCAGATGAGGTTCTATTAATATAAATCTTACCTAATCCAGTACTTGATTCAAGTTATGGGTTCAATGATCATATATAATGTAGCTATCAAATACAAGATCTTTTCAAATCCAATCTTTAAAGAATGTGTGTACAAACACCTCCCCCCTACACACACACCCTAGGTACTGTCTAAGCCTACACTGAAAGAGAATTTAGTAACAAATATCGTCAGTTGAAAGGCTTACAGAAATCACAGTTCTTAGGGGAATACTGGAATAGTACTGAACAGCTACCTTGAAACAAGACTGAGGCTATACATGTTTCTTAGGCTTGTACAATTATTCTACAAAATCCAATGACTGATATGCCATTGTTCCCTAAGACCTTCTCCCTTTCCTAATATCATTTATCTGAAGAACAGAAGTATTAGTCAGATAATCAGTTGTTCTTAGGGAACACAACATCAGAGCATAGAGAAATGGAAAGACTTACGGGTTTATCCAGGCCACGGGAAGGTCCTCAACAAAACTCCTATCTTATGTCCCTAATGTTTACGCCATTAAAATTTAGTGCCCCGCTCATCTGGACAGTGCTGTACAGATATTGCCAAGATTGAGACACATATTTATTGTTATTTATCATCAAAAGTTCTACGGAACTGCTTTATTCCCAAGCCTGGTTTTGCAGGGTTCAGTTGTAGAAATTCTGTATATCGTAATTAAGGTGATGGTTAAATGGGTTCATTTATCAAAGTAATCAAACTTTAAACTTAAGAACTGTGTTTTTATTAAATGTAAATCATATTCCAAAAAAAGGGAAATACAAAAAAAAATGGTAAGTGCATACACATGCAGGAAAGAATTGGATGGGGTAAACAAAAGGTTGAAATTTAGAGTCAGCCATGAGATATGGTCATAAAATTAAAAAAATAAATAAATAAACCTTAAATATCTAACAGGCTTGAACCAAGATTGTTACAACACCAGGAAGAATGGGCCTCTTGGGATTGCTGATAAAGCAGAATGTTATAGAAAACAGAACATGGGTTTGGAGTAATACTGACCTAGGACTTAATCCAAGCATTGCCACTCAGCAGCTATGTGACCCCATGAAAGTCACTTAACCTTTTGAGAGTCCATTTCATCATCTGTAAATGGGATAATAATCCCTACTTTGCTTGGGGTTTTGAATAGTTGGCTCATATAGGAGTTTAATAAATAGCTGCTATCATCATTATCATCCATCATCTTAATGTCTTAATATTAATTTCTGTAAATTTAAAATATAGTTACATTAATATTAAAAAGAAATGCGCTATTTCGTGCTTTTATGTCTGGCAATTTCAGGCTTCTTTAATCTTCTGTATAGTGAGTTTTTCTGTTAAAAATGGGTCAAAAAGAAATAATACCTTCAAAAAGAGAGGCCAGTGGGACATTGTGATGGAAGCACGCAAGGGTACAGAGGAAGTGGAGTCTCCATTCCATGGTATTACAAAGCCCAGAGACTAGTTAAAAGGAAATAATAATTCCCAAGAAGGATCTCATAGTAGGTACAGAGATGGAAAGAAG
Source organism: Neomonachus schauinslandi (assembly GCF_002201575.2). Taxonomy (NCBI): domain Eukaryota; kingdom Metazoa; phylum Chordata; class Mammalia; order Carnivora; family Phocidae; genus Neomonachus; species Neomonachus schauinslandi. Next base: position 134,377,478 of record NC_058403.1, read on the forward strand.
TGGACTGATTGGAGAAATACTGAAGAGATCTTGACTAAGTAGACAGACATTGATGGGTGATGGTGGTTTGATGAAGGAGTGGATATGATTAAGAATAACTTACGGTTTTGACTTTTTCAGTTCAGTGACTGTCCTTGATAGAAGTACTTGGGGAACTTTGAAGAAGCCCAGTTTAAGGAGCAAAGGTAACAGATTTGGATAAGATCTTTGTGTTACTTTGAAACAAGGAAATGGAAATGACATTAGGCAGTTGAAGAAAAGGTCTGAAACTGAGAAGGATTTAGGCAGTCTTCTGTATGCTGGTAAATGTTTAACAACTGGCTCTTTAGGGAAACCAAGCCCTAATGTGTAGCCTTTGCCAATATTCATGGTTTAGATGCTCCCACCAAGACACCAATTTCATGGTATAATACAACCAGCATAGCTTCAGAAGAGATGTGCACAGCTGGCTCTTGCAAGAGGTGCAAGCCAGCTCCATCTCATAATGGGTGATTAAAGAAGAAGGAAGTGATCAAAAGTGTAAGTATCCATGGCAAGTGGAGTAAATTTCTCTGGAGGAGTGATGGCTTTTGCATCTCCTTTGCTTCTGTTTCACTTGTGTTTCCTTTTTTATTAACTCTTTCATGCAGGGTTGCTTAGTAGTTGCAGGAAGAATTGGCATCTGTTCCTTACATCATCTTGGAGCTTTCACTGTTGGCATCTATAACACCTGCTATGTCACAAGGTCATCTGAAGGTGAGAATAAATGAGGAATAGCTTCTTCCTACTAAAAAGGGGGTGAGGGGGGATGATGAGGGCAAGGAAACTGCTTTTATGGCTCTATTAAACCAGAAGTAGTCTAAATTCTCAATGAACCTATTTCTACCTGTCTGATGTTAAACTACCTCTGGCTATCTCCTTCAGCAAAGAGGACATTGTATGTTATCTGATTCCCAAATTTAAATCTTCTATAATTTTATCATGACTCTTTTGGTATTTGTGCATCTTTTCCTCCTCCATATGTGTTTATGTCCCCAGAATTTTTTTTAAAAGACAAGGGGTATTTTTTTAAAGATTTTATTTATTTATTTGAGAAAAAGAGAGAGAGAGAGCACAACTGGGGAGGAAGGGCAGAAGGAGAAGGAGAAGCAGACGTTCCGCTGAGCAGGGAGCCCCATGCGGGGCTCGATCCCAGGACTCTGAGATCATGACCTGAGCTGAAGGCAAATGCTTAACTGACTGAGCTACCCAGGTTCCCCACCCCCAGAAATTTTTATGCTAAAATATTTGGGGTTTTCAATGACAAGGGAATAATCATTTTTTATTGATATAAGGATATGATTCTAGAGTACATTTTTGGATTATCTAAGCTAAAAATAGTATACATTCCTTTCTAAAGCTCATTTTTTAATGGCACTTTTCACTAATTATAAAATTATGACATGCTCTTGTTAAGGAATTTGGAAAATGCAGAAAAAAGAAGTAGCTATAATCCCATATAAATATTACTAATAGTATTTCTTTTCAGATAGTCAACTAGTATACAGTTTATATTCATGATGGTATGTTGTGCCTATATATTAAATATTTGAGAGTATTTCTTTACATTTTGAAATTATGTTTGGTATTATACTATCAAGATCTTCCCCATGTCATTAAAACTCTGCAAAATGTAATCCTAATTGTAGAACAATATCCTCTGTTATGAGCATATCATATGTATTTAAATATTGTTTTAATTTTGGACACTTCGATGGTTTCCAGGTTTCCACTATTATAAATGGAATGGGAATGGATATCCCCTTCCATTAGTTTTTATGCTTATTACTCACTGCTTCCTTGGATAAAGTCCTAGAAATGCAATTACCAGGTTAAAGGGTAAAATTGCTGCAAGGAATGTTGGTACATAGTGTTCAATTGTGCTATCAAATGATTGTACCAATTTACAACCACATCAGCACTGTATGTGAGGATCTATTTTCACTCCACCATTGCCAGCACTGAATATTATCTTTAAAAAAGGGAATATATGTGTGTGTGTTTGTGTGTGTGTATATGTGTGTATATCCCATTTTGTAAGTAATAACTAGTATTTCATTCCTAGTTGCATTTATTTGTCTTTTATTAAGATAGGTTAATGTTTTTTTATAGGAGAAATATGTGTGTGTGTGTGTCTATATGTGTGTGTGGGAATTTCTCTTCAGATCCCTTGCTCATTTTTCTATTGGTGTTTAGCATTTTACCTTACCCAAGGAATTTGATGCAATTTAGAGGTAACTGAAATAATAAACTTTATTTGAGCTTCTGGAAATATAATTTCTAAATAGAGCATTAGCAGTTACCATAAAAGGGAAAATAAAGCTAAACTATGAAAATGATGTTTACAAATCATAATTACACACAACAAAAAGAAACATTATCCCTTACAGCTATTAGAACCCCATGAGAAAGGCACATTTGCTACCACTTTGGGCATATACTGAAGGTGTTTTCTTCTGTCCATGGATGCAGTTGGATTTTAGAGCGAAGGCAAGATTCAGAAGGGTTCCCAGGTCCCTTTCCATCACTGCTGAACAGAATTGCAGTGGAATCCTTGCAAACAATTGCTGTGAGCTTTAGCTATGATTTTCTAATTCCTCCTTGGCCCCCAAACATGCCACTTCCTCAGTCTTTTCACCACATGGGATCATGTTGCCAATAATGTCTTTGGGATAAATTTGAATTCATCAGACTTGAGTTTAATTACATTATGTAAACTAGAAAATGTCCCCAGTAGGCTTGGAGGGAATAGCTTCTGTATGCAACTGCAACGTCCTGTTTTGTTTAAAATATTTGCATTTTGATAAACCCACTCTGACTCCAAACCCTTTTTTGCTCTTTGTCAGGAACTCATTTCATCACATCGGTCCAAATTTACTTTTTTTCTTTAATAAATATTTGCAAAATTTTGCATAAGTTCTTTCCTTCTGGTCCACATCCTCCCCAAATGCTTCTCTTTTTACCCTGGTTGGGGCAGAACAGTGAGAGGAGATAGACAAACGAATCGTTTTCATGAGTTATCTCAGCACCACAGAAGTTGACAAATATTGATCAGTTTCTGAATAGAGAGTATTCCTAGTGCATAGGGAAGAAAGGTTTTCAATGTAATCAAACAGGGAAAGAGGGATCATTTTTTTTTAACTTTTTTTTTATTCTTATGTTAATCCCCATACATTACATCATTAGTTTTAGATGAAGTGTTCCATGATTCATTGTTTGTGCATAACACCCAGTGCTCCATGCAGAATGTGCCCTCCTCAATACCCACCACCAGGCTAACCCACCCTCCCACCCCCCTCCCCTCTAGAACCCTGTTTGTTTTTCAGAGTCCATCGTCTCTCATGGTTCGTCTACCCCTCCGATTTCCCCTGCTTCATTCTTCCCCTCCCGCTACCTTCTTCTTCTTTTTTTTTTCTTAACATATATTGCATTATTTGTTTCAGAGGTACAGATCTGAGATTCAACAGTCTTGCACAATTCACAGCGCTTACCAGAGCACATACCCTCCCCAGTGTCTATCACCCAGTCACCCCATCCTTCCCACCCCACCCCCCACTCCAGGAACCCTCAGTTTGTTTCCTACAATTAAGAATTCCTCATATCAGTGAGATCATATGATACATGTCTTTCTCTGTTTGACTTATTTCACTCAACATAATACCCTCCAGTTCCATCCACTTCGTTGCAAATGGCAAGATCTCATTCCTTTTGATGGCTGCATATTATTCCATTGTGTATATATACCACTTCTTCTTTATCCATTCATCTGTCAATGGACATCTTGGCTCTTTCCACAGTTTGGCTATTGTGGACATTGCTGCTATAAACATCGGGGTGCACGTACCCCTTTTGTATCTTTGGGGTAAATACCCAGTAGTGCAATTGCTGGATCATATGGTAGCTCTATTTTCAACTTTTTGAGGAACCTCCATACAGTTTTCCAGAGTGGCTGCACCAGCTTGCATTCCCATCAACAGTGTAGGAGGGTTCCCCTTTCTCCGCATCCCCGCCAACATCTGTCGTTTCCTGACTTGTTAATTTTAGCCATTCTGACTGGTGTGAGGTGGTATCTCATTGAGGTTTTGATTTGGATTTCCCTGATGCCGAGCGATGCTGAGCACTTTTTCATGTGTCTGTGGGACATTTGGATGTCTTCTTTGGAAAAATGTCTGTTCATGTCTTCTGCCCATTTCTTGATTGGATTCTTTGTTCTTTGGGTGTTGAGTTTGATGAGTTCTTTATAGATTTTGGATACTAGCCCTTTATCTGATATGTCATTTGCAAATATCTTCTCCCATTCTGTCGGTTGTCTTTTGGTTTTGTTGACTGTTTCCTTTGCTTTGCAAAAGCTTTTTATCTTGATGAAGTCCCAATAGTTCATTTTGCCCTTGCTTCCCTTGCCTTTGGCGATGTTTCTAGGAAGAAGTTGCTGCGGCTGAGGTCAAAGAGGTTGCTGCCTGTGTTCTCCTTTAGGATTTGGATGGACTCCTGTCTCACGTTGAGGTCTTTCAACCATTTGGAGTCTATTTTTGTGTGTGGTGTAAGGAAATGGTCCAGTTTCATTCTTCTGCATGTGGCTATCCAATTTTCCCAACACCATTTTTTGAAGAGACTGTCTTTGTTCCATTGGACATTCTTTCCTGCTTTGTCAAAGATGAGTTGACCATAGAGTTGAGGGTCCATTTCTGGGCTCTCTATTCTGTTCCATTGATCTATGTGTCTGTTTTTGTGCCAGTACCATGCTGTCTTGATGACAGCTTTGTAATAGAGCTGGAAGTCTGGAATTGTGATGCCGCCGGCTTTGCTTTTCTTTTTCAACATTCCTCTGGGAAAGAGGGATCATTTGAAACACTACATGGACTACATGCATGGGCTCCACATATGATGTCCATGAACTTGCTCATAGGGATCCCCCATTGTAGATTGAATCATTGGCTCTAAATTGTCATCTGTCCCCATATCCATGTCCTTTACCATGTAACTATGTAGTTCCTGCCTCTAATGGGCATATTATATTTCAACCTCCTCCTTACAGTGGGCTTCGCTTTTGTGACCAATTTTAATTAATAGGATGAGGTGTGCCATATTTGAACTTAGCCTCTGGTGGCACTATGAGAAGAACCTACCCTGGCAAGCTCGCTGGTCCAGGGAGAATGAGGGACATGTGGAACAGAGACAACCCACCTAGCTTCAAACCTGTAAGTGAGAAACAGAGCTGCTCAGCAATCACAGCCTGAAGCAAACATATTCAGCTGAGCCAAGCCTAGATTAGCTAAACCCCAGCTGATATATAGCATATGTCAAAAAATGAAGATAATAAGCAATTGCTGTTTTGAGTCAATGAGTCCCGGGATGGTTTGTTAAATAGCGATCACAAACTAAAACAATACTCTTAGAAGTTTTAGCAACTTACAACTTAAACACTCGATGCAAAAATTAAAAAGTTTAAAAACTCCTCAGTTGGGGAGAAAGCCAGTCGGCACCCTTCATTTAGGAATGGTGATGTCCAACTTCCTCAGATTCTTGTTTACGGCTCCTGAGATGCACCTCCCACTGGAAGCATTTCTGTTTGTTGGCTTTTAAGGAAACATCTCTCACTACAAATACACCTTTATTCCCCCCTCAAAACACCTAGTCATTGCTCTTCAAAGCTGCTCCCAATTACTTCACTCTTTTCCTACGCCCAGAGATGCAAAGAGCCTGACTGAAAGGTGGTGATGGTTGAGTTCAGAAATAAAGCAAGCCTTCCCATTTCCTATTCATCTCACAGGGATAATCTAAACATTGAAGCACTCTGTAGTCAATCAAGGCAAGCTCTCACTGCCAGCTCTTGAAAGATGCAGAGAAACAATCCTGATTCAGGGCATGGCTCATGAAAAACAAAATCTGCAATCACAGAAAAAAATATATATATGTACACCTGCCTTCAGTGAAGCTGAGAAATCACATCCCATTTTTTGTATCATTTCTTATTTCTCACAATAGAAAAGAGGATCATGTTTACTTGTTTTATAATTTAATTAAAATAATTTGAAAAAGCCAAATCCAAACCCTCCAATGGTCATGTTGTGACTCAGTTTTACCAAAATCAATAAGCCACTTGTAGCTTAGTGCTTTACAAACAGTCAGCAAACTCAAGGAAAAATGTCATGATGAAAAGACTATTTTAATAAGACAAAATCACCGTCTGGCACATAGTCTGGAACATTACTATATGTGGACCAGATCCTATTAATATCCCTGCTTTTCTAAGGACAACAAACCTAGCCTGTTTTGTTAGGCAGAACTACATCTTCCCTGTGGAGAACCAGGTTGGAAAAGGAGGTATTCTTTTAGCAACCCTCAGTAAGTGGTGATTTGGTGGCTGACGTTGACAGAGGCATACCCACTTTTAGCCTGGAGTAGAAAAAAAACAAATCAGCCAGTCATGACTGGAACCAGCCTAGGCCAGAGCTGCCTAGGAATTAGCCACGTGCACACATTACCTTCCCAGCACCAATGACAAAAGTAAGAGCATCGGTGTCATTAAGCACTGCTGGGTGTTTCAGGACAGAAACATTCCAAATGCTCTATATTCTGTGCAACAAAATCGAGCCGATTATGCAAGTCAAATCAATTTCCATCTCAGTGATCACAAGTCTCAAAGGTTTGTATTTGGAAACATGTCTAAATAGACCATGTTGGAGAAATAGATTTACTTTTCTTTGCTTTTTTAAAAAATGTGTGGAGAAAACATTAAAAAGGGTTGACTATTGCCTTTTTATAAATTGTATGGCCTGAAGCATAATCTATAGTTTACTATGAGTCTAATAAAAAATGCAACTGAGGTATCTATTGTAATTAGAGAATTGATACAATAGCTATTGCTCTGAATATTAGAAACAAAAGTTGTTTTTCTGACTTTAATTTCTACCTCGGAGAAAAAGAAAGGTGTGGGGAGTTAACACTGACTACCTTCTGAAAGACACTCACTTTACATATATAAGTTTATTTAACATAGTACAGTAAAAAATCCATGACCAAAGAATCGGTAGGATGTAAAGCTCATACCCATTTAGAACTGCGAGCTCTCAGATATCTAGACATGTCTGTAGTAGTTTCTGAGCGTGGCCTTAGATTGATCAGGTTTTATATTATGTTGAAAAGGATCTACCAACTCAATCATTCAAAATAACTTTTTTATTCTTTTTTTGTCCTCGCTATATATTTCCTTAGACTTAGTCCAGAAATTAAATTTACATTTTTAAAAAAGAGACTCAGAAGACTCTACACGTAACTTCCAGGCATTGTCTTAAGAGGCTACCTTTTCATGAAGAAGAACAGAGAAAGATGGGTTTATGTATTATGTTACGTGAAAGTGACTTTCAGCATTTAACTAGTACATTAGTGAATAGCACACATGAACATAGAAACACACACAGCCATCTGTACAGGAAATAAACACTCTGGAGAACCAACAATAGTAATAACCACAAACACATAACACTTACCATGTATGTGCCAGGCACTGTTCTAAATATGTTATTTCTATTAACTATTTTAATCTTCCTAACAATCCTATGAGACAAGTTTCACACGTTTCAGAAGAAAGTAACAGCTTAACAGAGTGCTCATGGCCAAATGAATACTAGATGTAGGCCACGCTATCTTTGCAACTTCTACCAGGGGAGTCATGTCACAGTTTACAGAGTTTTTCTGACATTTTCCTCTCTTCCTCACCTACTTTAGTTTCTACTGCTCAGCCTATGTATTCTTCCATTTCAATGTCTTCCAAATATGGATATAATATACATTTGTGTTATTTACTGAAAAACATGAATATGTTCTCTTTCTGGATTTGTATTTACTTTTTCTTTGTTTTTTTTTTTAAGTTTTGATTTTAACAATTTTATTTATCCATTTGTCAGAGAGAGAAAGAGAGAGAGGGAACACAAACAGGGGGAGCGGCAGGCAGAGGGAGAAGCAGGCTCCCCGCTGAGCAGGGAGCCTGATGCTGGGCTCGATCTCAGGACCCCGGGATCATGACCTGAGCCGAAGGCAGATGCCCAACAGACTGAGCCACCCAGGGTCCCTACTTTTTCTTTCTCTTAGAATAGTTAAGATATGTTAGGAACCAATACTAGTTAATACATAAAAGTGCTACTGAGGCACACATAGTATCTTTAGATTGGAATAAGTCCACAGGTGTAGTATTAGGGCCCCTAACAACATTCTAGTGGGGTAACCCATAGAACCTCTAGGGGGGCAAAAGACCTCTAGGGGGGCTACCGCGTTGTCCTCAAATTAACCCTTTTTTTTTTTCAATGTTCACCTGAGGGAACATTTTCTGGAACCTCCTCCATCAGGTGACCAATAACAGTATTCAGGTATTAACAACACAACAACAACAAAACCAAAGACTTCCTGTGAGGTCCATCTAGCATGATGGGTGGTAGTTTGTTTCCAAAGCTGTCATGGCAAGTACTTAAGACATGAGAATTTGAAGCAATCGGTTTTAGATCCACCCTACTTGAGAAATTTTGAGGCAATGGTTTTAATGGGTTCCCCCAAATTGGGATGGAGAAGCTAGAAGATTGTAACAGAGAGGCAACCCAGAAGAGAAGTAAGGTCAGCTATATCAATCTTTCAAAAAATGAAAAAAAAAAAAAGGTACAAGATAAATATGAAGTCTAGGATTAGGGGAACTATTTCTTTGCAAGGCAGAAACAGAAGAAGGAAATAGTGGACTTCAGGAAGAAAGAAAATAAAACAACTGAACCTTTTCAGAAAAAAATGTCAGAAAGAATGGGAGGTACAAATCTAAAGCTCTCTTGCCTGTGTAGAATGGGCAGTCTCTCTACATCTAAAATGGAGACCGTGCACAAAATGTGCCAAAAATTCCTGAGTTATTTCAACTCCCTCTAGACTTTATCTGGAAGCAAATCATGTACAACAAATTTTAAATATATTGAAAGCTGTTCCAAGGAGTGTCCAGTTCTTGAGGGTCCATGCAATATGTAATATTTTGATAAAACAAATATTTCTTTATAGAAAACCTTTTGAATATAGTTCATTTACGAGTCATTTGGGGCAAGTGTTCCATGAGTCTCATCTCTAATAATACCTCATATAAATTCAGGCCAGAGAATGACTAAAGATTCCTTGCTGTTCTTTTTTTTTTTTTTTTTTTTTTTAAGATTTTTTGTTTATTTATTTGACAGAGAGAGATACAAAGCGAGAGAGAGAACACAAGCAGGGGGAGTGGGAGAGGGAGAAGCAGGCTTCCCGCGGAGCAGGGAGCCCGATGTGGGGCTCGATCCCAGGACCCTGGGACCATGACCTGAGCCGAAGGCAGACGCTTAACGACTGAGCCACCCAGGTGCCACCTCCTTGCTGTTCTTGACGACATAAGCCAGACACCTTGAGCAAACCCTTAAGTCTTATTATTATTATGACTCCTAAACTCGTAATATCAAAGGTTATAAATATCTAACCAGCATGGGTTTTAGAGGCTCAGCCCTTTACCAGACAGAGAAAAGTTCTTACAAGTAGACCTCTAGCCCACAGGTCAAGATGAATCCAATAACTGACGTCCCAGCAATGGCATTTGACCCAGAAAAAAGCTGTTGCCATAAAGTGCAACAAAGACCTGAAAGGACTAAATGGGGATGGAGCAACTAGCAACTTCCATCACTCCTCAAACTGATGAAAATTGCCTCTATCAGTAAAATAGGCACTTCGCTTTCTTGGTTTTCTCTGTCTCCATCCAGGGGGAAGATTCACCTGTAACATTTACCCCACACTTTCTGCTCCTTCTCTCTGATGATGAGGGACATTTCATGACTTGGATCAAAGACTGAAGCTCTTTTATCATCTAATGCACTGTTAGCATAATTCATTCAGAGAAGACACTGCCCTGCTTTTCGTGGAGGTCAATAGCTTCTCTTATAAGATCTGCGCCTACGTGCCTGTCAGGATTCAGTGTCCTGGGCAATGCTTACTGATACCTACCACATGGAGGGCACAATGTGGACACCTATCTCGATGAGACATCAACATAAGATCTCCAAGCTTGGAAATGAGAGACATGATCTGTCATCTGGAAGGAATTTAGGGATCAGAGAATTTAGATATCTCTCTTTTAAGTGAGGAAACTGAGGCTTGGAGATACTGAGATTTGTTCAAGTCACCCTTTGACTCAAAAGACAAATGAGCCTCTAACTCAGGACCTTTTCATCTAGATTCTGACCATTTTCATTTTTATGCATAGGGGTAGATAAGCAACTTATTTTGTGTTTCCTTTTCCAGCCTCTCTTTACCTTTAAGTCTCTCCAGATTTGCTGTGTGACTGCAAGCAGGATACTTAACCTCTCTGAAATTATTTCCTTATGAGTAAAAACATGTATCATAATATACATGATTAATATTACTCTATTATTCTCAGGATTGTTCAGAGAATTAAATTAGACAACACTTTTAGAAAACATGGTCTATTACTTATATAGTAACTATTTGTTAAAAGTAGGTTTCCTACCATTACTCTTTGGATGAGGGTGATCAAATGCAGGTTATGGTATATTTGAACAGAGGATGAGAGGGAAAGCAGAACAGGAACTTGGTTTAACCTGGTCACTTCATATCCTGGATAATTAAGCTTACCTACCTGAAAATTCATTATGCAATTATAATTGCATCCAGACTTGGAGAAACGTGACTTAGTTAAAATATCTATGCCTCAACTGCATGTCCTACTCAGCCCTGATCCTCACTCTGACGCTTTGCTTGATTTACATGATTAGTAACTGATCACTATTCTTTCCGATCTTTGGCTCAATATTTCAAGATCATCATAGGAGGAGAATACCATAGTCCTTTGATAAATTATATTTAGGAATGTTCATGTATTGTGATATTCTGGTTATATATACATGGATATCTGAAACAACCTGACAAATGAAAGATCTGGATAGGTAGCAAACAAACCACTAACTCAGACAAAGTTGCACGGGTACAGCTTCATGTGATCAAGGCTTCCATCAAGTGATATTCAAAATTAAACTCTTCCAGAGAGTGTCAAACATTCCACGAGAACAGTGGAGAAGAACCTGAGAAGAGACCTTCCCTGAAAATCTTCCAAGTAATATGGAAGAGAAAGGAAAGGGCATCTTTTCCAAGGGAGGCACATAGATGTTGCTACACGTCACCATTTGGAAGAAAGCTTTTCAGAGAGTACTGTGTGTGGACTATCTATCTAAAGCATGAATTGAAAAAATCATCCTCAAATATCTCAGATGCTCCAACAGCACGGTTTGATGCGTAAGCCCTGAGCTTTTGGAAAGTCCAGCTGTTTCACTTCGCTCTGAACCAGCAGTTTTGTCACCCTTTGCTCACACATCGTCAGGCTTCTCACCTGGCTTTTCTGAATGCAAAAGGGGCACCATTACAGAAACACAAAGGTACCAGCTAAACGATGCTATTCACCAACATTGGTAAAATAAAATAAAATAAAATAGCAGCACTGGAAAAAGCTAGCTGATCTCTTCCCTTACTATTTATATGAATAAGAAAATATTCAAAAGCTTACAGTATAGCTGCAGAGAGTTAAGCTTTTCCTAAAATATCTTGATCGACACCCACTTCCTATGACAAGACTAAAAATATAGCATGTAAGCAAGTCTTCCAGAAAGAAAGTTGTGGCATTGATTTTTTTTTCTTCCCATTCCTCTTTTTCTATCAGACTTCATATACCACAGTGAGGCATTATCAGCATTGCCAGACTAATTCAGCGGGCAGTCAGGTTCTCTCATACACGTGCTTATCAGTCTCCTGTAAGAACTTTGTCATTTTGTGCACCATGGGTATTAGAACTGAGTTACTGGGAACAAATTCTGCCAAGAATAAAACTTTAAAAATCAGCCTATAGAGAAGAAGAATGTTATTATGGCTTCAAAATCCATATATCTAAAAGGAAATTATAAGCAGCCATAGGTTGAGTTTCTTAAAAATGTAAATGTGCCTTCCGAACCAACTCACAGTGTGGGCTACTTATTTACTTACCTAAAGATCTATCTTTTGGTGTTACGTTTCAAAATACCAGCATGATCACGTTAGCCATTTTGTTGGCACCTGGAGTTTCTAAGGTGATGGCAATTTTATTCTACCTGGCTTAAATACGGTCATTTAACATACAGATTTCAGATAAACTGAAGCTATAAAGAAGTTTCAAATAGTCTACTTTTAAGTATCGTGTAAATGTGCACACACGTATGTATGTATATATAGAGAGAAAGAACCAGGAAATGGACCAGGGTGGTGGAGAATGAGTTCTCACCTCATGCACAAAATTGAATAGGGCCTCAAACATCTCAGTAACCACCAAGATAGAAGGTATTTGAACACATTTTTAAGAGAAGTCAAAATTAATGCAAAAAAAAAAAAAGCCATCATGAAGAAAATACAAAAATTTTAAATAAAGATGTAAGCAGGCTTCCTCATTTCTCCACTTGCCTTAGGCCCCAATAGGACTCCACGTGGCACTGTTACTGATTATCATTTTTATTTAAAACTTTCCTATTTTGTTCATCATGGATTCTTTTGCATTTTAATTTTGAAAAATACTGCACTAAGATATTATTTATCTCGATTACGGAGTTCTTTGGTAACCCTTTACATTCTGTGACCGAGGCCAGTGCCTCATGTACCTCACCCTACTCTGCCCTGGAAGGAGTGCACAAGCCGGCTGGCGCTACGGGTGTCCCTCATGGCACCACCACTGCCCCCCATACCCAAGCCCGGGAGAGTGGAGTCATGGAAAATGAGGGTCAGAGCAATTGAACGTCTTGCCCAAATCACCGAACTAGGTGAGAGGGCGGCTAGCATGTGAACCCTGGTGTGGGTCACACCTGAGCCCCACATTTAACCACTGGGCTACACAGTCTCTCCCTTGAATCAGGATGATCACAACGTAATAACAAGTGCAATTCATCAAACACCTAGTGAGTACCTACCCTTAACTCTATGGCACTTTGCTGGCGATTTAAAGACAAACATGACACGTGTTTCAGCATAGTCACGGCCTGCTGAAGCACACATAAACCTCTTTGACTGACTATTAAATGTGACAATTGCCGTTTTCCCCCTGCCTGGCCTCCACTCACATAAATCAAAGTGAGTGATACTTCATCTCCGTGGCGGCTTAACCTTGATGTGAGGAAGGGATGAAGAAAGGCACAAAGCATGGAGCATGCCGTCTATCCCAAGTGCTGGTACTATAGGATATTTGTACATGTGACTCCATTTCACCTTCATAAAATCCTTGTGGATATTGATGTCTTCATTATTCCAGATTCATAGCCTGCCCCACCTTACAAACATATGGGATAGAAATGGGACTCGAACTCCACTCTTTCTGACTTTCCTTTTCCAGAATTCTTAACAGGGAACTTTATAAGCTGCCCTGAATGCCAACTGTGGTCCTACTGACTGTGCCAGGAAGGACAGGGCACTGTGTCCCAAGCACGGTGTGCCTCTGCATGGCCTGACCAGAAAGGTTTCTGACAATCTGTCTAAGAAAGCCAAGAACGGTTTGAGAGTACTGTCCTTCTCTAAGGAAGTCAGGGCTTTTTAATCTTCATTGTTTGCTTTGACATATTTCAGATTTTGAACATATACAATTCATAGCAAATGGGATATAGAGCCTCCAGCAAGAATTATTCAAAAGGCTTTAATCAGAAATTTTGCTCTCATTCCCACTGCCCTGAAACCACAAATCCTGTCTTCACCAGTACATTATCTCTGAAGCAATCTATGCAGGGCCATCAGCGAGAAAAACAACTTTCGGATACCTCCCATTGTGCAAAAACTATGATCTGAAACAGTACAACATCAGTACTGACAGAATAATAAGGCCATTTATACTTTTCTATTTGGTAACTCATAAAACCAAGTTGCATCTAAGTAATTTTTTCAGCATTAAGCTTCGCCATGTCTGTGGACATATGCTAATGAATGAAATGAAATTATGTTTTGTATAAATAAACCTTATCTTTTAAACCAGAAACAAATTCCCAAGCTAAATCTCCAAATATATTTTCCTAAGCCCATATGAAGTAGTTCATTATGTTATTTTAGGAATTATGCTACCAAAAATAAAAAAAGAATAAAAGAAAAAGAAAAATTTACATTTATTTAAACCTAATAATAAAACATAGTGGATTGAACACATGTGTTTATCTTCATTCCTGCCTGAAATCACACACACTTAAATGACTGCAAGACATAAGAAAAGCATTAATCCATAAAGGCAAAGAAATAAGACAGGAAATGACAATATATAAGTGATATCAACTCATTTTGGAAGATAGAAAATAGAGGAAAAATACATGATCTAGCAAAGTAGTTAAGGTGAAACTAAGTATCCAGAGGAGAGACTGAGGAGAGATCAGCTTGTTGAACTTCCAGAACCTTGAAAGTCTCAGGAATTGGAGGAGTGAGTTACATCCAAAGCCGTGGGTACAATCAGACAGCATTCCTCCTCAACCTTTTGTGGAAGAAAGGAGACTTCAGAGACTCACTAAATGGGGACATAGGTGGCGAGAAGCTAAAATAAAAACAGAAGTACTTAGTGAAAATGAAAACTAAATGGGAATAGGTACCACTTCCCCATCTCCCCCCAAGCCCCCTGCCTCTGCTCATTATCCAGACACTAACATCTAGCACACTGCCGACCACACACATTCTGTCCTGCAGGACATAGAAGCTCCTTCATCAGAGACACAGAATGATCCCAGAAAAGTGACATTCAGATGCTGACATTTTGGAAGCTGCCAAGAAAAAGCCAGCCAATCACCCTACAGGGAAGGTTACCAGCCCACAAACTCTGCCATCAACTTTTTAACACCTCATTTTTAAATATGAATGAACAGAAAGAGCACATATTTGGAGAACGCCTCCATCATGAAAAGCAGAGACCAAGATAACTAAGTATAAAATTCAAAGAAAGAGAGACAATGCCAGTCGCAGAAGAGATACCTCTTTTTAAAAGAACAATAGTTAATAACCTCAGAGAAGCAGGAGTTAATATTGGACCCATTAAAAAAAGGGAGGGTTCCATGAAAAGGAGCAATCAGATAAGAAGAGCTCTAGGAAATTAAAATCATGATAGGAATAATCAAATATTCAACAGAAGCATTAGAAGGTAAAGTTGAAGATATCTTCTAAAGAGTAGAAATAAAAAGACAATTAGCTGGAAAGGGAGAGAGAAATGATAACAAAATTAGAGAACTGATCTACACAAGGTGATATCTGCCTAACGGGAGATCCATAAATAAAATTAAGGACAGCAAATTAGCAAAAAAAAAAATTACCTACATGGAAAGACACGCGTCAAGATACACAGGGATCAAGTAAAATAAATTAAAAAGAGGAAACAAGATACTCATGAGAGCATATCATGTAAGCATGAGGCTAGAATAAAAATATTTTTGAGACACTAAGTTTTCCAATGAATAACCCTTCTCTACTCTTTCCACTACAGCAGACACTTCATTCTAAGGAGTCAGTAATCACAGTAGAGGAAACACAGAATCCAGGAAACTGGAATCAGTGATGCAACACACCTGCTAGAACTTTGGAAATTTCCAAGGTGATGGCGATGGGATGTTTTGACCAAATAGCCACACAGGGGACCTAGAGCACTGCCGGTCTAAATTAGGGCAGGAATGGGGCACCTGGGTGGCTCAGTCGGTTAAGCGGCTGCCTTCGGCTCAGGTCATGATCCCAAGGTCCTGGGATGGAGCCCCACTTCGGGCTCCCTGCTCAGTGGAGAGTCTGCTTCTCCCTCTCCCTCTGCCTGCTTCTCTCCCTACTTGTGCTCTCTCTCTCTCTGTCAAATAAATAAATAAATCTTTAAAAATAAATAAATAAATAAATAAATTAGAGCAGGAAGTCTGAGGGTATCAAGAAAAAGAAATTTAAAAAAAAATGGATGAGATAGAGTATCTGACAGACTATCCCGTGTGTTATTCAAGGTATGGAAAAGAAGTATCCCTAAACGGGCGCCTGGGTGGCTCAGTTGGTTAAGCGACTGCCTTCGGCTCAGGTCATGATCCTGGAGTCCCTGGATCGAGTCCCGCATCGGGCTCCCTGCTCGGCAGGGAGTCTGCTTCTCCCTCTGACCCTCCTCCCTCTCCTGCTCTCTGTCTCTCATTCTCTCTCTCTCAAATAAATAAATAAAAAATCTTAAAAAAAAAAAAAAAGAAGTATCCCTAATGCCCTGAGCAAGGGGAAAAATTAAAACAATGTTTAACTCCTAGAAAAACAAAAGGAAATTGTACAATAAAGTAAAAGTAATTATAGTCCATTACTTGGGTTCATCATGAACAGTATGTACACAGGCATAATAAAGAAAACACAAAATACTGATTTAATTAAATCCATAATATAATTATCTTTAGAGTATGGGGGAGGGTGTGTGTGCCACACACATTCCAACTTAGGAATTCAAGACACACTGTCTAAAATTATAAATCAACCAAGAACAATAAACTCCTGATATTAGTAGAAAAAAAAAAAAGTAAAATCCAGAAGAATTATGTAGGAGAACTGAAAGTGGTAGATTCTGGTGAGCAGGACATGGGAATAGGGAGAATCAGGGCAGAATGTCAGTCTTGTTGCTCAAAATCTTAAAGCACTGCTTGACTTTCAAACTATGGGCATGTGTTCATTTGTTAAATACATAAATTAATTTAAAAAGATGCTTTTTAACTGCATTACTGCAAATAAATCTCCCTGAAAAATAAAGGTAGACATCACTGATTTACATGGTGAGAAAGCAGCCTTATTTGTCTTCCTTTCGGAAATTCTGGATTTGCATGTTTATGTTAAAAAAAAAAAAAAGGAATAAGGCAAAATGGGAAATCAAATTAAATACTAAACAAAGATCCAAAACGCTTAAAGTATTCAGCAGGATTATTGCATTTTTATTGCATTTATCACATATACTGTATCAGATTTTTGGATGTAATTAATGAATATTCTATGACCTTCATGTATATGACTTCTTGGCTTCTTTTAATTTGTCAATGTTGTCAGAGTACGGCAAGCGGGTAGGTTAAAGGGACTCAAAGTTCCACAACAGGAAATTAAGTAGAGTCACATCTTCAAATGAAACATTTTGAAGCTGTTCCCAGGCTGTGATTGATCTATATCAAAAAGATCTTCAGGGGGCACCTGGGTGGCTCAGTCGGTTGAGCGACTGCCTTCGGCTTAGGTCATGATCCCAGGGTCCTGGGATCGAGCCCCGCATCGGGCTCCCTGCTCCGCAGGAAGCCTGCTTCTCCCTCTCCCACAACCCCTGCATGTGTTCCCTCTCTCGCTGTGTCTCTCTCTGTCAAATGAATAAATAAAATCTTTAAAAAAAAAAAAAGATCTTCAGTAAAGATTAAGTGAAAGGATCCAGATGTAGAGAAGAGCGTGAATTCTGATTCTTTTTGTGTTCACATACACACACAAAGGCACACACAAACATAAACATAAAGTATTTACGCCTGTGGATATACAGACGGATTTAAGGAGGACACTTAACTATACTGCTAACTGCACTGGCCTCTCAGGAAGAAATCACAGGCGAAGATTCATGTATCATTCAGAACTCTTTAACGCTCTGACTTTGTAACCTTATTCATATATGGTTTATTTTCAATAAGAACGTGGTTGGGGCGCCTGGGTGGCTCAGTCGGTTAAGCGGCTGCCTTCGGCTCAGGTCATGTCCTGGAGTCCCTGGATCGAGTCCCGCATCGGGCTCCTTGCTCAGTGGGAAGTCTGCTTCTCCCTCTGACCCTCCCCCCTCTCATGTGCTCTCTCTCTCTCTCATTCTCTCTCTCAAATAAATAAATAAAATCTTTAAAAAAAAAAAAGAACGTGGTTAATAAGGATAAATAAAATGCCAATTCTTACCATGCTACCGTTCAAATGAATAATTTTGAAGAAGGATGGAAAGATCGATCAAGTGACAAAGGGGAAAAGGAATTATGATCATATGTGTGTAAAACAAACACAGTTATCTTTTGGTGATGAGATTTGGAATGATTGCTGTTTCTTTTTTGCAGTTTTTTTTTTGAAGTTTACAAATTTTCTGCAGTTTTTTTTATTACTTTAAAAATGAAAAAATATTAAAAAGAAAAAAAGAAGAAAGAGGAGGAAATGCTATTCCTTTATCAATTCTCTAGAGCAGAGAAGATGTGCAGTCAGAGTGTAGCTTTTCTGGAAGGGGAGAATGAGCATCTGGGTATTACATTTGCAGATGGACTTCATACAAAGCATATGGTAGATTTTCTCAAGGAAAATTGTTGCTGTAGAGGCCCGAGTTGCTATTTAAACCTTGGCAGACTAGGTCTTTTTTATGCTTGACTTTTCTCTCTCCAATATGTGAATTAGGCATCTGCTCAGATTTTCTTAAGGAGTTCCCCATTATCAAAATTAGTGTTTTTTTGTTTTTTTTTTTTTCTTTGTAAAGATTGTTAAGTTACAGAATGTGAACTTTTGCTAGCTTGGATGGGTAAGGGTGTGGAGATAATTTTTTAACTTGTCCTTTAGGCTTACTTATTTTTTCTCTCTGTGTCCTAAGTTGCCAGATATGTTAAAACAAGGGCTAAGGAAAACAAAACAAAACAAAACAAAACACTATAAGCTATTATGAAGACATTCACAGAACCAGTGGCACTTGAGCCAAGCGGGCAAAGCCCCATTTCAGAATAACAAGGAACTTCATTCTCAATTTATCAGAGGTTACAGTTCTAAAAATCACAAGTACTTTTCGTGGAAAGTAAATGCCTTTATAAAGGTCAACGCAGAATTTATCAGCTTTATTGCATGTTTTCTGTCCTTTTCTTAGGCATGTAAAAGGAACACAATAGAAAGGTGTTTTTTGTTTTTTTTATTGTCTTTTCTGCAACATGACGAGGTAGAGCAATTCCTTTGCTTCCAACTCAGCAAGTTGTTTTGATTTCATGGAGGTCCATTTTTAACAATAAACAAACATTCCTGCAGTGACTCAAACTAAGAAACAGACATGAAGTGTACAGAGTTAGAGGAGACAGACAGGAGAGAATGGCAAACATTTACCTAAGAGAAACGGACAAATGTGGGAGGTACTGCAGAAATGTCTTCACTACAGATCATTGGCCATTTAAATTTAAGGTTTTCAGCTGAAAGTTTTAAGAGAAACTCCCTTTCCCAAAGAAGAAATCTGGCTCCTTCGACTTCCCATCCTGCTTTGGGGACAAAATCCGGAACTCTGCCAGTGCTTACTAGTCCCCCCCGGCCCAGGGATATTTTACAAAACATTAGCAACTCTAATTGTTTTCATTATTTAATGATTTCTAACATTATGCATCGGAATGAAAACTAAAGCAAAGTTGCGAAAGTTTATGTATTAATTCATTTTTTAATTTAAATGACTAATCATTTTCATATTCTCTTTGTCCTTTTCTGCCAAAGACGTTTGATAATCAAAAGACAGGGGCTCAAAATTCTAAGCTTCTTTCAACTGTAAGTTGTATTGTTTCAAGCAATTAGTTTCTCTGGGCCTTATGTTTTCATATCTGTAAAATGAAGTGATGTCTCTCCTGACTTTAATATTCAATGACTAAGATGTGCTTTTCTCTGTCTGTAGAGCACTTTGCACCCTCCATTAATAGACATGGGATTTATAAAGTCATGGCAACCACTCCCTGCCTCTAGGTCAATAAATGTTCATCTAGAGAAGGGGTTGGCATATTTCAGCCCTCCAGTCAAATCTGGCCAGCCGCCATTTCTGTAGATAACATTTTACTGGAACATAGCCACACCTATCTGTTTGCTTATTATCTGTGGCTGCTTTCAGGCCACAATGAGTTGAGGACTTGCAGCAGACACCATTTGGCCTGAAATATTCACTAACTGGCCCTTCACGGAAAGAGTCTGCTGATACCTGGTCTAGAAAATCTCTAACTGCTAAGGACATTCTGTGAGGTAGGGGACAGGAGAAAGGTACACATGTCCAGTTGAGGAATGCAGAAGTGCACACGCAGCCAAAGGCAGGCTCCCCAGCAAAGCCCAATACCCAGATTCTTTAGATTAAGAGACAAGCTTCATCAGGAACATGCAGCTATTTGACACCAAATACTTGTTTCTATCATCTTAAAAAAATGCTCTAAATTTCCCTTGTTTTGTACATTTTAATCAATACCTGACTTTTTGGTTGGTCACCGACCTTTTTGAGGATAGGGTTAAAGCTATGGATACTCCCAAGGAAAAGGAGCTTGCGTAATTCAAACAGGCTTTATTTTTTATTTTTATTTATTTATTTATTTATTTATTTATTTATTTATTTATTTATTTATTTTAAAGATTTTATTTATATGACAGAGAGAGACACAGAGAGGGAACACAAGCAGGGGGAGTGGGAGAGGGAGAAGCAGGCTTCCCGCGGAGCAGGGAGCCCGATGTGGGGCTCGATCCCAGGACGCTGGGACCATGACCTGAGCCGAAGGCAGACGCTTAACAACTGAGCCACCCAGGCGCCCCTATTTTTTATTTTTTTTTAAGACTTTATTTATTTGTCAGAGAGACAGAGAGAGAGAGCACGAGCAGGGGGAACGGCAGGCAGAGGGAGAAGCAGGCTCCCCACGGAGCAGGGAGCCTGATGCGGGGCTCAGTCTCAGGACCCTGGGATCATGACCTGAGCCAAAGGCAGATGCTTAACTGACTGAGCCACCCAGGTGTCCCTCAACAAGGTTTTATTCTCGATGTTCTTTCCTGGGTGGTGGTTGGTTCACATTAGCCTAAGACTTTACAACAGATAGCCACCACAGTTTTGCAACAAGAAAATTTGTACAATATTCTCACCATAAGATTTCTATACTGGGTTGAATACCAGTGTGACCTAGCAGAAAGAATATCAGATGAGGAGCCAGAAGAGCCAGTTTATGCATTGTCTCTGCTACTAACCAGACAGGACAGGCCACTGAAGTGCTGCATGCTTTTGGTTCCTGATTTATTAAACGGTGAAATTAATAAATGTCCTGTCTACTCCACAGGCTGTAATAGGAATGAAATGAGGTCATGTGTAAGAGGATTTTGTAAATCACACAGCTCTTCCCACTGGAGTGGCGAGGGATTTTGACAACCCATTTCACAGGAGGTAACAAAGAACCTCAGCTACTCTGTATTCAAAGTGTGATCCGCAGGTCCCAGCGAAGATAACCCCAGGCAGTTTGTTAGAAATGCAGATTACCGGGTCCCTCTACAGATGCCCCTGAATGAATCAGAATCTACATTTTAACAAGATCGCCAGGTGATTTGTGTGCCTCTTAAAGCTTGAGGAACACTGGCATAGAAAAATCTCTCTACCGAGTACAAATCACTTCATAAGGCCCATTTCCTTTAGATAAGGAAACTGAGGCCTATAGAAATCACAGCACATGCTGAGGTTTTTGCACAAGCCAAGTTGCAAAGTGATGGGAGCACAACAGATATTTGATTTTAGAAATATTCTCAAAATAATTTTGTGTCCACAGTGCCCACTGCCTAGTGAAAGATAGGCATATCATTAAATAAACACAACATGCCGTAGGAAGCAACCAAACTGCTTGACCAGGCTGCTGAAATCCAAAAAGAGTTTCCAACTATTATTATGAGGTCATGGAACCACTGTCAGGGCAAGTGGCAGATTTCTAGATCTTCTTTTAATCTACAAAATATGGGAAGTGGCCTGTCTATTCCCCTGCAATATCTCATTGGGATGGAATAAAATCAGTCATGAAAATTATATAGACTTTATTGGCTACTCTCCCTACCACTGAGCCGTTAGTCTTAGAAAATAACGAGATCAAGCACATCCCATGGAAGAAGATGTGGAGAGAGGAACAAAGAATAACTGGGGATGTTTTTAAAAGCACACACATACAAAACAACAGAAACTGCTACCAATAGTATAACCGAGAAAAAACAATAGCAAGGGTATAGATGAGGAGTAATGTGTTTTTGATTTACAGAGGCAGGGCCCCTATCTCCACCTTCCCGTTCTCTGCCACCAGGAGCAACTGGCCAGGTCTGGGAAGGAGGAGCGTGGGCGTGAGAAATAAGTTAGAAGAAATGGCAAGTTTTAAACCAGAGCTAAAACTGGGAGGAGAAGTGTAGTTTAGACCACTGGGAACTCCTGCTCTAACAAGGCCACTAACCCCCGAGGCCTCTCTCTTGGTGAGAGCTAGAGATGCCGGACCGCTCAGAGGAGACAAAACAGAGTGGATGGAGAGCTTTTAGCTCAGGCTTCAAGAAAAGATAGACTCTAGCTCAGACCCCCACACTGAGGGAGAACAAGGATTCAGAATGGAAGACATACCCAGGGGTATAATTGCACAGACCTTAGAAACTGGGTTAACACATTTCCTTATCTTTTATCTCTCAGACCCCTGAGCATGGTGGATTAGAATGGAAGAGAAAATAATCCAAGTTTAATGATCACATTAAAAAAAGTGATAACCTTTAGGATACCTGGCTGGCTCAGTCGGTTAAGCATCTGCCTTCGGCTCAGGTCACGATCCCAGGGTCCTGGGATCAAGTCCTGCATTGGGCTCCCTGCTCAGCTGGGGAGTCTCCTTCTCCCTCTGCTTATGCTCCCTCTCTCACTCTCTCTCTCTGCCAAATAAATAAAATCTTTAAATATATATATATATGTATGTATATATATATATATATATATATATATATATATATAAGTGACAACCTTTGAAGCTGCTACTGCTGCTCACTCTGGAGTATCTTAAAAGGGCAAAGAGTTTGGCATCATAGAAGCCTGGATTTGAACCCAGTTCTGCCACTTACCATTACTGTGTGATCTAATCTACCACAGTCATCCTCTCTGAGTTTCCTCTGAAGACTATGAATTATTGTCACATGTCACATAATGTTATGATAATTAAGTGAAATAACAAATCATTAGTGCCCATGACATATTCATTCCTTCTTCTTCTGTTTTTTACTAAGGCTCAGTTTGTTAGTCCATACTCTCTGGGTTAGTATCCATCCTGTGTTGAGTATTATGTCCAACAATTTATTTATGATCCTAACTTAAAAAAAGGGGGGGGGCACCTGGGTGGCTCAGTCGTTAAGCGTCTGCCTTCAGCTCAGGTCATAATCTCGGGGTCCTTGGATCGAGCCCTGCATCGTGCTCCCTGCTCGGCAGGAAGCCTGCTTCTCCCTCTCCCTCTGCCCCTCCCCCTGGTTGTGCTTTCCTGCTCTCTCTCTGTCAAATAAATAAATAAAATCTTAAAAATAAATAAATAAATAAAGAATCTAACGCTTAAGTTTAAGTGTTCCAGCCCTGGTTGTCCTCGGCTCACCCTTCAGCTTTAGTTCTCTAACAACAGTATTAGCCTGCTCTAAGATCACCCAGTGTGAATGGAAAAGCCATCAAAGTCTTTCATGTAATTATGTACACAGTTGCTGTAGGCCTCAGGGGCCCCATTGGCCCTCTAATAACTGAGGAGCCTGGAAAGTCTGTGCCTCCCCAAATTACAGCAGTGGCAGGCTATGGACTCACCCTGGTACCAGATGGTTTTATTAGTGGCCACTGCCAGACACTTGGCTGAGGATGGAGCACATGGCCTTTAGCGTCTGTTCCACTTTGGGGGAGTAGGAGCTGTGTGCACGAGGAAAGCTCGGTCTCAAAATAATTGACAGTGAGCAAGATAATGCCCTCTTGATGTCACCCAGGGGAAAAAAATAAGCTGAAAGAAATTAGGGGAAAATTTTTCTTTTGGCTCCTGAAACAGGAAAGATAAACCAAAATAACTGTGTTATTTCCATGGAAGAGGAAGATCAGTGTGTCTCCTGGTGGGGGTGAAATAAAGCTGGGAACAAGATATCTACAGGTGCCTGACACTCAATGAATATGTGAGAAGAAATTCTGACTCTTCTACCACTTCCTCAATAAGCACTCATATATGGTGAAGGGACAACTATCAAACAGCATGCAAGAGAAAGCCATTCTCCATCCTCAACGGCAAACAGAAAATATTCTTTTTAAAAAAGAACATAGGGTGCCCGGGTGGCTCAGTTAGTTAAGTGACTGCCTTTGGCTCGGGTCATGATCCTGGAGTCCCGGGATCGAGTCCCACATCGGGCTCCCTGCTCAGCGGGGAGTTGGCTTCTCCCTCTGACCCTCCTCCCTCTTGTGCTGTTTCTCATTCCCTTTCTCTCAAATAAATAAATAAAAACTTAAAAAAATAAAAAAAGAATATAAATACTAATATTTAAGACCTGGAATGCAAAAGCTACGAAGACAAGCAAAAATATTTAAGACATATCTTTGAAAAATCTAGGGGTCACATATAAGTAGATTTAGGGCAGTAACAACAGTAGCAAAGCCCAGGTGGCACTCAGTTTATTTTACATCTACAAAGAGTAGATGTAAATACTGTGACCAATTGTGGTGTGGTATGTGTTTTAATCAAGTTCTCGTAGATTCCCCTAGTCCTTTGGAGCTTTTTACACTGAGAGTGTATTAGAGAACTTCACTGAAGTGAAATCTCTTTATCCATCTTAGTTTTCTATTGCTGTGTGACAAATTACTAGAAACTAAGCAGCTTAAAACAACACAAATTCATTATTTCACAGTAACGTGGGGAAGACGCCAGGCACAGCTTAGCTGGTTCCTCTGCTCATGGCCTCACTAGGCTGAAATCAAGACATTGCCTAGGCCTGCTATCTACTCTGAGGCTCCAAGTCCACAGGTGGTTTCTGTAGGTCTGTAAAACTGAGGTCCTCATTTTCTTGCTAGTGTTAGATGAGGGACCACTCTCAGCTCCTCAAGGCCATCCTCAGGTCCTTACCACATGGCCCCCTCCTCTTAACATATGGTAGCATACTTCTTCCAGGCTCATAGGAGAGCATCAGCTTCAGCAACTTGTCTTTTTGAATGGCTCGCCTAATTAGGTCAGGCCCACCCAGGATAATCTCCTTTATGACTAGCTCAGAATCAACTAATTAGACTTTCATTACATCTGTAAAATTCCTCACCTTTGCCACATAATGTAACCTAATCATAGGTGTGGCATTTCATCATATTCACAGTTTCTGCTACCACTTAAGGGGAGGGGATCGTACATAGTATGCACCCAAGGAGGTGGGAATCTTGGGAGCTATTTTTGAATTCTGTGTGATACACTTTTTTTTTTTTATCGAGGTAATAGTGACAGAACATAAAATCAGCCATATTAAAGTGTACAATTCAGTGGAATTTTGTACATTCATAATGTGCAATGATCACCTCTCTCTGTTCCAAAATATTGTCATCACACCAAAGGGAAACACCATACCCATTAAGCAGTCACTCCCCATTACCCTCTCCATGGCCTCTGGAAACCACTAATTTGCTTTCTGTCTCCATGGATTTAGTTATTCTGGATATTTTGTATAAATGGAATCACACAGTATGTGACCTTTTGTGCCTGGCTTCTAATAGTTGATGGACATTTGCATCGTTTCCACATTTTGGTGATTGGGAATAGTGCTACAATGAACATTCCTATACAAGTTTTTAAAACATCTATTATCAGTTCTTTTTGAGTATATACCTAGGAATGGAATTTGTGGATCATACAGTAATTAGTAAACTATTGTCCACAGTGGCTGGATCATTTTACATTTCTCCCAGCAATATGTGAATGTTCTAATTTCTCTACATATTCAGCAACACTCGTTATTTCAGGTGGTGGTGGTGTTGTAACTACAGCCATTCCAGTGGGTGTGAAGTGAAATCTCACTGTGGTTCTGATCTGCATTTCCCTAATGACTAGCAAAGCTGGCATATTTTCATGTGCTTTTGGCCATTTTTATATCTCCTTTAGAGAAATGTCTAAAGAACAAATCCAGTGGCCATTTTTCAACTGGGTTGTTTACCTTTTTGTTATTGAGTTGTGAGGGTTCCTTATACATTCACATTAATAGATCCTTATTAGATACGTGATTTGCAGATATTTTCTCCCATTCTGTAGATAGTCTTGCCACCTTCTTGATAGTGTCCTTTGATGCATATTTTTTTAATTTTGAAAGATAATTTTATAAAATTTATCTATTTTTTCTTTTATTCCTTGTTCTTTTGAGTCTTATCTAAGAATTCATTGTCAAATTCCATGAATATTTACACCTAGGTTTTCTACAAAGAGTTTAGCACTTATATTTAGGCCTTTGGTTCATTCTGAATTAATTTTTATATATGGTGTGAGATAGGGTCCAATTAATTCTTTTGCATGTGAATAACCAGTTATCCCAGAAATGTTTGTTGAGGAGACTATTCTTTTCCTATAGAATGGTACAGTATCTTTGTTGAAAATCAACTGATCACAGACTTATGGGCTTATTTCAAGACGACTCCAATTGTTTATATGTCTATTCTCTTGCCAATATCATACTGTTTTGATTATTGTGGCTTGTAGTAGGCTTTGAAATTAGGAAGTGTTAGTAGTCTAATTTTGTTTTACTTTTTCAAGATTGCTTTGGCTATTTGAGGTGCCCTGCGATCCCATATAAATTTTAGGTCAGCTTGTCCATTTTTGTAAAAATGTCCATTGACATTTTAATAGAATCTGTACGTTGAATCTGCACATTGCTTTGGGTGCTTATGCCATCTTTTTTTTTTTTTAAAGATTTTATTTATTTATTTGATAGAGAGAGGGAACACAAGCAGAGGGAGTGGGAGAGGGAGAAGCACGCTTCCCGCGGAGCAGGGAGCCCGATGCAAGGCTCGATCTCAGGACCCTGGGACCATGACCTGAGCAAAGGCAGACGCTTAACCGACTGAGCCACCCAGGCGTCCCTGCTTATGCCATCTTAACAATATTAAGTCTTCTAACACATGAATATGAGCTTTCTCTCCATTTATTTAGGTCTTCTTTAACTTTTATCAGCAATGTTTGATAGTTTTCACTATATCAGTCAAGCACCCCTTGGTTATATTTACTCCTAAATATATTATTTTATGCTGTTGTAAATGAAATAGTCTTTCTTAACTTCATTTTTCAAACTGTTCACTCATTACTAGTACATAGAAATACAATTGATTTTTGTACATTGATCTTGTATTCTACAACTTTGCTAAATTTGTTTATTAGTTCTAATAGCTTTTTTGGGAGATTCTTCAGGACTCCTTAGAATTTTCTATAACAAGATCATGTCACCTGCAAATAGAGAGAGTTTTACTTCTTTATTTCTAATTTATAAGTCATTTATTTCTTTTTCTTGCCTCATTGCTGTCTAGAACCTCCAGTATTAGCATCTTTGTATTATACTTGATCTTTCACCATTGTGTAGACTATTAGCTGTGGGTTTTTCATAAATGTCCTTTACCACATTGAGAAAGTTGGCACCTATTCCTGGTTTGAGTGTTTTGTTTTGTTTTTAATCATGAAACAGTATTGGATTTTGTCAAATGATTTTTATGCATCAATTGAGATAACCATGCATTTTATTTTTTTCCTTTCATTCTATTAATGTGGTGTATTACATTGATTGATTTCATACATTGATTTATCCTTTCATTCTTGGAATAAATCCCACTTGATCCTGGTGTATAATACTCTTAACAGGCTTCTGGATTCAGTTTGCTAGTATTTGCTTGAGGATTTTTGCACTGATATTAAAAATGGCTATCAGCCTATATATTTCTTCTGATGTCTTCATCTGGTTTTAGTATCAGGGTAATGCTGGCCTCATAGAATGACAGGAAGTATTCTCCCCTCCTAGATTCTTTGAAGAGTTTTAGAAGGACTGGTGTTCATTCATTTTTAAATGTTTGGTAAGATTCACCAGTGAAACAATATGGCTTTGGGCTTTTCTTTGTTGAGAGATTTATGATGATGATTATTATTACCAATTCACTCTCTACCTTTATACTTATCTATTTTATTTTTTTATTTTTAAAGATTTTATTTATTTATTTGCTAGAGAGAGAGAACACAAGCAGGGAGAGAGGGAGGCAGAGGAAGAAGCAGGCTCCTTGTAGAGCAAGGAGCCCGATGCGGGACTCCATCCCAGGACCCTGGGATCATGACCTGAGCTGAAGGCAGACGCTTAATAGACTGAGCCACCCAGGAGATGCTGTATCTATTTTAAGTATAAACTTCCTGCTAACAAAGCTAGCACTTAACTGAGACACTGTTTCCTTTCTCTCTCTGGTCAAAACACTTGCATTGTGAAGCTACTGTGGCAAAGCCATCAAACAGGAGGGCCACACTGGGGTGAGATGGCAGCTACTTAGCTGCTCTGGCTTGGAG
Organism: Neomonachus schauinslandi; assembly: GCF_002201575.2. NCBI lineage: Eukaryota > Metazoa > Chordata > Mammalia > Carnivora > Phocidae > Neomonachus > Neomonachus schauinslandi. Next base: position 134,405,788 of record NC_058403.1, read on the forward strand.
ATGAAGAATGGGTCATTTGCCATCTTAAAATTGGAAGCTATAGAAAATTGTTCTTATTATCTCAGAGGTATTGAAACTTGGATGATTTAGAAGATAGATCATCTATAAGGAATTAATGTCTGCTCATGAACGCTGAAAGGAAAACATAACCAATTAAGACATAGTACCTCTCTCCACAAAGAGGAAAGTATATAATTTTTAACTTTTGTAAGAGATTGGATTTTTTTTTTTTAAAAACTATTGCTCAAGTCACACAATGGACAATCAGAGGCTACAGAAATGTCTAATCAATACGTTTCCTGAAAGACAAGGAAATTGTGCATAACAATCTAATTTATGGCTCATGAAAATGATACACATCGGCTACTATGGATTGTAATTCCAATATTGTCCAGGAGTTTATAATTATAAAGGAGTTAGCATATGTTAAATATTGTTTCCCAGAGGAGTAGAGGACAAGAAAGGCTTTGAGTTTCAAGTATGGGGATGAAATCATTTCTTTGATAAATCCAATTACTGTTTCCATAGGGAAATGGACTCACTTCTTTGGGAAGGATTTTCCATTATTGTTTCCAAAACAACTTGCTTTTTTCTTCACTTCAGAGCCCTAATGTGGAAGGTTCTGAGTCTCTTCAAAAGCACAGAGTCAAAACAATATTTCTGAAACAGACCTCTTCAAATAAAACATTTGAACCAGCACTTTATCACACAGAAAAGGAATTTTATTTTCCAAGTGGATCCATTTTGGTGTATAAAGTGTAGCAGGTGCAACCTAAATTACTTGTGTCTGGCTGACAGGCAAGGAGGTCCACATAGGCCAGCTGAACCTGGTGATGATTTTCCTGCTCTGGAGGCAGTAACATCTCAGCATTTGTGTGAACCAGAGCGAGTCACATGATCTCTGGGCCTTTTATTTCCACACCTCTCATGTAAGGATATAAATGCTTACCTGCCCATGTGGGCAGGTTAATAACATAATGTTCATGAAATGCTTTGAAAGCCACCAGACCCAAGCAAAGGTAAGTTTTCAAAGGTTTATGTGCAAGTGATTGATTGGAGAGTGCTCCCAGGAGAAACAAGGAAGGGAGTCGGGGAAGAAGTACAAGGAAGGGGAAAGAGAGGGAAGGGTGGAAATGCAGGCAATCTTGACCTTGCAGGGATCTTTGGAGTTGTAATTATGTCAATTTGTCTTGACTCAAGGCAAGGTGGCTGTTAAGTCATTCCTAAGGTCTCCCTTGTGGGATAAAAACCCCTTAGCCACTCTAATTTTCAGTGTATGTGAGCAAAGCAGCTCTAAGAACCTGAGGGCACTCTTCCAAAGAGGATCACAGGAACAGGGGGCACCTTAGAAGCAAACCACCAAATGTGAGGGTGGGGGAATGGTGATCAAAGGGTAAAAGTGATCTGCTAGGATCGGGCTGGGCCAGAAAGTGTCCACTGTAACCATTTTCCTTAACATTTCATTTTCTTTCCATATTTTCATTTGTTAACAGCGTTCTAAAAATTGTCTAGACACAGCTTTTGTTCTGCATAAGCACAGATATTTAAAATATCTTTGATTTTTTATCACTGATATTTAAAATCAAGATGCTTTGGGGCACCTGGGTGGGCTCAGTAGGTTGAGCGTCCAACTCTTGATTCCATTCAGGTCATGATCTCAGAGTCCTGGGATCCAGCCCTGACTGGGGCTTCCCACTCAGTGGGGAGTCTGCTTATCTCCCTTTCCCTCTGTCCCTCCCCCTGCTTGTGTTTTATTTTCTCTCTCGCTCTCAAATAAATAAAAATAAATAAATTATAAAATCAAGATGCTTTAATAACTGTGCAAATGAATTATGGTTACAGAACTCAGCATAAAGCCTAAATATTCCATAATAAAATAGCCTTTTAAAATGGTTCAGTTTTCAAGTTAATTTTACAATGAAGAAAAATATTTTTCTTTAAATCTATGTAGAAGAGATGTGAAAACAGTTGAAGGCAATGTTGTTTGTTCTGGTACATAAAAGATACATATACCATCCCTGTTACAATTCAAATAAAATGTAACTTTCACAGACAGAACATAAAGAAACAAAAGCCTTTTTCTCTTGCTTCACCATTTTTGAGTCTTCTTGAAATTGGACAAATTCAAATAGGTTTTAAATATCTCCATATGAGATCAAGTTTGCGTGGAATCATTTATCCCAAGAGTCTTGGAAAGCAAATTGGTGGAGGGGGGGAGTGCTTTAACAGGTCCCCCTGAGATAATTAATCATCGCTCATTTTGGAACTGCACTCAGCACCCGTGACACTGTCATTTGAGGATGAGGAATTCAGTATTTTTCAAATTCAATAGGAGTATTGTCGGGTTCTGTAGTGTTTCATTTCATGTTTAGACAATGAAAGACTCTTTGCTAGAGGTAACATCAAAAACCAAAGTTAAAAAAAAAAAAAAAAAACCAAAGTTAAGGGATTTTATGAAGGTGTAAATTATTTCAGCTGGGAAGTTAGCACAGTCACAGGCCAAATTAAAACTACTGCACATTTTTTTACCCATAGTGACACTATTTGCATACAATTATGACTAAATTAAAATGTGTTTGATGTGGTTGTTTTAGTAAATAGAATAGTATTTTTCTATGCCACATGCCTATTGTTCACAATTCTTGTCCTCTATGAATTCTTAATTTCTTTTCTTCCATGATAAAATGTAATGCTGTCTCGAATTGAAAAGGCTAAATAGGTCTCTATTTGTGAGCTATAATTAAAATGAACACACGTGGTGATGGCAGTTACCAGTGAAGAGTAAAGTTTTTAAGAAGTCAATCAGATGAAAAATTAAGTAGATCTATCACCAAGGAAGTGCTTCAATTTCTCCAGGGAATGCAGAATGACTATGAACAAAAGATGATTCAAAAGTAGAGGCAGTGGTATTTCTTTTCCATTTGTCAAGCCTTGAACAAAGTGTAGCCCCCCAGTGTGTGAAAACTGCATGGGGACAATCAGAAAACAAGAGTTTGAATTCCTCTGTCCACTTAAAGCTGTTCATCCCTAGGCAATTCATTTAACCCCTCTTGTCTTCAGATTCTTCATAATTTACTTTATTTAAGCTGCTTTTAATTTTTATTTATATTATTTACTTAATTTTACAGATGAGGAAGCTGAGTGTCAGAGCAATTAAGTAATATGTCCAAGATCAGAAATGATGAAGGTGGGTCTATCTTGGTTCACCACTATTATATTGTTTCCACTATATTACTCCATTTTCCTCTATCGTTTTATGATTAGAAAAAATGTTGCGTGGAAAATCAGTCTTAAGGGTAAACATTTTATAATTATCATTATTTCTTCTGGACGCCTGGGTGGCTCAGTCGTTAAGTGTCTGCCTTCAGCTCAGGTCATGATCCCGGGGTCCTGGGATCGAGTCCCACATCGGGCTCCCTGCTCGGCGGGAAGCCTGCTTCTCCCTCTCCCACTCCCCCTGCTTGTGTTCCTGCTCTCGCTGTCTCTCTCTCTCAAATAAATAAAATCTTAAAAAAAAAATAATAATAATTATCATTATTTCTTCTTTGAGAAATTAAAGTTTAAAACCACAATAAAACTTTCTAGAAGAGTCTAGAATAGAGCCATGCCATTTGCTATGATAACCACTAGTCACATGTGGTTTTTAAATTAATTTAAATAAAAAAAATTACAAACTCCTCAGTTAAAAGAATCATATTTCAAGTGCTTGATAGCCACATATGGCTCCCAGCTACCATACTGGAAAGCACAAATAAGGAACATTTCATCATCACACACATTTCTACTGGGTAATGCTGACTAGAGTCTCGATCCAGGACTTCCAACATTGCATTTTATAGTTAGTCACTAGTGTTTTATTTGTTTTGTTTTGTTTTGTTTTGTTTGTCTTACTCCTAGGCATGGTATTTTAACTTACGTTTACAACCATATATAGCAGTATTCATCTTTAAGTATTTTGGCTGGTATGTGCTCACACGGAAATCATATTGTAAAATAACAAATAAGCCCAGAATTTTGGAAACACAAACATTTTTTGTCATTAGAGAAGACAGTGCTAAAACTCCAACTCCAGGTAAGATGCAGCTTAGAGTCTTATAGACAAGAAGTCAAGTGGAGAAGTAACGAAAGACTATTCTAAGATTCATAGATTTGTCTCTGATCATATGACCTTGACCCGCAGCTCCTCTGGAGACCAGTTTTGTCGTTTATAAAATGAATGAGCTCAGCAATCTTTAATCACCCCGCCTCTGACATTAGGATTCCTCCCCCATCACAACTAACCTCAGAGTTGCCAGGACTATAGTACTCCTGACAAGACTGTATCTAACTTTCTCCTCTTCCATCTATCAAGTAGAGACGCTAATGACCAGTGAAATGGCCACAATTGCAGACATGGGGAAAGCATTGGCTACTGCTTGGAGCATGGGATCTCATAGAAAATAAAACACTTCCCCCTGGATAATTAGCATTTGGCTGAAATGTCTGCTGTATATCCTTTCTATTTACCTCCATTGACCAGTTGATGGGAATCTGGAAGGTTACTTTCAATATGGTTTGGAACTCATAAAAATATGTCTATAAATAAATAGCATTTTAATAAACACTGTTGCACATACCCTTATTCTCATTTGCCCTGCACAACTGTTACGCACATAGCCAAACAGCAAAGCATGCTTATTTGCTTATTACTCAAGTGGGGCCTGCTTCCTTCCTTCCACCCTTCCTCCTTCTCTCTCTCCCTCTCTCCCTTCCTTCCTTCCCTTCTGTTCTCTACCTTCCTTCCATTTGTAATTGTTTGTTATACTAATCTAAAACCCTTTTGCATTCTCTGTAATAAAAATGTTATGACACAGGTATACAGTAACACTCACGTTGGTATGGATTCTAACACCATCAAGACCCTTGCTCACTCGCTTTCTAAAATACTATCAGGATCACCAGCAATCTCCTCCAAGAATTCCATTTTCCAAGTGCTCTGTACCATTTATTTTATTTTTAAAATCTACTTCCTCTGTTAAATATCATATTTAGCAGAGGAAGTAGATTTTACTATTTATTAGTAGTACTATTTACTACTATTTTATTCCAGTTAATCAGGACCAAAGGAAACTACATGGACTAGAGAGAGTTTGTTTTGTGCTTAAGTGAGGTCATAATAAAAGTATACATAAAGCTAGTGCTATTTTTATAGCAGAATAGAGCACAATGTCATTCCAGAATTTCTTCCTCCAAACCACACAATGCCCAATTTTTTATAGATGTTGTTGTCAGCGCAAAGAAATGTATGTTACATAGTAATGACATTTAGCTTTCAAATCAACTCATAAAACTTTGTGTTTGTATTTCCCTCTACTCATGGTTTCCCAATTTTCCTGGTCAAAAGAGTTACTCAGGGTTCTTGTTAAAAATACAAACCCTGGAACCTTCCCCTTGACCTGAAATAAGAATCTCAAGGCGAGAAACCTTAGAATTTGTATGTTCAGAAAACATCAGCAGTAATTTTAAAATGGGAGCCAAATTCGGAAGCCATCAATATGCCTCCAGACAGAAATTGCATCACCTATGTGTGCTTTTTCTGAAATCAATGCCACCTCCCTCCTATTTTTCTGATGTGAGTCTAGCCCATTTCACAGTCCACAGTACTATGGAAAACTAGAAGAAAGAAAGAGGGAGGAAATGAAGGATTGAGAATAGCACCGTTCAATAAAAATATAATGCCAATTACAGGTGTAATTTGCAATTTCCTAGAAGCTACATTTTAAAAAGTAAAAAAAAAAAAAAAGAGCTGAAATTAATTTTGATAGCATATTTTACATAACTTAATATTTCCAAAGCATTATTATTTCAACATGTAAATAATACAAAAACTATTGAGGTAGTTTATGTTTCTTTTTAGAATGAGGCCTTAGAAGTCTGATTTATACCTAAAGTGCACCTGTGTTTGGCCTTGTCACTTTTTAAGTGTTCAGTGGTCACCGTATCTGATGCAAATTTACAATATATTGGTTTATGACACAATAACAGCAGACAGTAACTCTAATTTGTCCTACTCATTTATCTTGTAAAAAACTGCAAATGGGGGACGTTTGGGTGGCTCAGTCAGTTGGGCAGTTGCCTTCGGCTCAGGTCATGATTGCAGGGTCCTGTGATCAAGCCCCGCATTGGGCTCCTTGCTCAGCGGGGAGTCTGCTTCTCTCTCTGCCTGCCGCTCCCCCTTTTGGTGCTTGCTGTCTCCCTCTCTCTGTGTCAAAAAATAAATAAGATCTTTAAAACAAAACAAAACTGCAATAGGGTAGCCTGGGTGGCTCAATCGGTTAAGTGTCTGACTCTTGGTTTTGGTTCAGGTTGTGATCTCATGGGTCATGAGATAAGGCCCCAAGTCAAGCCCTCCATGGGGCTCTACACTTAGTGGGGAGTCTACTCAAAGATTCCCTCTGCCCCTCACCCCACTCATGCACGCACTATCTCTCTCTCTCTCTCTAATAAGTAAATAAATCTTAAAAAAAACCTGTAACAATTTTTAGACATCTTAATGATGATTTAACTTGACTCTCAAGATTAAAAGTAAAGAGAAAATCAGGAACACTGGTTACACAAATAATATGGCCCGGTTTTAGAGTTTCTCGTAAATACAGTTTCATTTTCATTGTCTAAAAATAATATTGAGTTTAGAAATACAATAGAGAATATATTCTAATTCTCATTTGTAAATATTAGGTATTAATCCTTACCATGCCAAAAACACATTATACTTATGTATATATTTAAATAATTAAGTTTAGTATTAGTGGAATGGAATCATGGAAAAAATATTTGTTAGGATCTTTGAGTTTCCTTTTCTTTTTTTTTTTTTAACAAAATAAGGGCTCTGTTTATACTCTTTCTTGAGCTTTTCAGAAGACCAACCTCTGTTTTTTAATGGCATCTCTAAATACGCTGGTTTTTGAAATGGTCCCACTTCTAAGGAAGGCTTGAAGAATGTCTCTGAAAGGCTCTGAAACTGAGCTAATTTATTTGATCCTTATATGTAACCTCTAAAAATAAAGCCCAGATAAATTTTCCATAGTATTTTGTTAAAATAAATTAAGAATACAGACTAAATGAGATGTCAGTGCAGGAACCCCAAAGTCAATCCATTTCCTTGATAATGTGTGGAACAAAATGTGCTCCTTAAGGTAAAGTCATAAGAAACATTATAAGCTCACAGTTATCCACTTTCTTCTCCTAAATTCAAAATCTGCATTATCTTTAGGATCTAAACTAAACTTACACAAGAAAATTATTTCCTGGATGTTTGCCTGTGCCAATAATTCAAGTCTTAAGTTTGTATTAGGTCTAACCTCCTGTATGGCCAAATGTATTTGAAAACAGAATAAGTATAGACTCTATTTTTATCATTTTTCCCTAATACTGCAATGAAATGATCAAAAATAGGAAGCCAGAAGCATCATTGTCAATCAGAAGTTTCTCTGCATAATGAATAATGGTAATGTTTTTCTTTGTAGTTGTCATTGCATATATGTGTTAATGTATATATGTGTTTCTTGCTTTTTCTTATATGTACAAATACACACCCACAGACACGAATTTTGTAATAAGAAAAAATAGCTACAGATCTCCTGAGGTCCTAATATGAAAGAAATTCAAATATATCATATTGAACAAAGTGTCACATTATTTTAGGTAACTTTCCACTCTCTAGTCTTTGAGTTCCCTTTACAAATAGAACCCCAATTAAGTTGGGGTGTCAATATTTCTCAGCCTACCTTGAAGTCAGGGCTGTCCATGTGACACAGTGACAATAGTTAAATGTAAGCAGAAGTTTCAGGTTGGGGCATTTAGTTAAACCCTTTACAATAGGAAAGACCTAGTTAGTTTGTTCCTTTTATCGCTAGCCTTCACAATTCCTCTTGTTGCCTGGACTCTGGTGTTGACGTCTGGAGATAAATTAGCCCTTTCATCTTCAGATCAAATGGCATGAAGATGGTGGCTTGCCATAAAGATAGTGAGCCAAAAATTCAAAAAAGTCTTGAGGACTGGCATCATAGATCACTGTTTCCATACCAGGCTTCTTTCACCTAAAGTTGATATTAATCCACTCAGAAACTTCTGAAAATATAACAAAGCTCTTGGAAAAAAAAAAAGAAGAACTCTTCTGAATATATTAGCAATATCATTCTTAAAAAGGAAGGGGTAGCTCAGTGATAACAATATTCTCTCCTCTGCATGACAACTGCCTCAAATAGTAAAAAATACTAAAGATGTCCCCTGATTTCCAGAATCTTTTGTCATTGATATAATTATACCTATGGGCATTGGCATATGTCTTATTAATATAGGACATGATGAAATTATGGGTAGGAAACAATGATTAGGAAGAAAGTTTTGAAATATTTGCCCATTGGGGATTAAAGATATTAATAGGGTCATCTTGACTTTGCTAAGGTACTGAGTTGAGAAAACCAGAAAGCAGTTCACTTTGGCTGGAAATATCTCCAGACGCTGTCAGAAACTTCTTATGGTGTCCACAGACAGGAGCTGTATTGTGCTGATAAGAAATAGAAAGTAATTTCTTACATATAATATATAAACTCTTTAAATTGATTTTTAAATCTGCTCTTTCCAAATTGTCTATTCCATAGCTCATCCTGATATTCTCATCGCCTAGAAAGTCAGTTGTGATGGCTATTGCATGCCAAGCACATAGTCCTGTCTTCCCTTGAATTATAAGAAAACATAAGATTGTCCATCTGCTTCAGATGTAAAAGTTTTATCAGATGTTGGATTCCACAAAGATGAGAGATGTCATAAGTCATCAATTTTAATGTGCATTTTCTGAAATAGGCTTTGCTACAACTTACTAGGTTTCTTTCCAAAATAAACAATTCATGCTATAGATAATTTTTATGGGTGAGAGAAAATATTTGTAGAACACTAAGAATTTTAGAAATTAAAAACAAGCAAATAATTAAGGAAAATAAAGTTAACACATTAAGAACATGTGAAAAATATATATTTATGAATATATATTACCATATATATTATAGAAAATGTCATATGATACATGCAAAAATTATATAATTTATGAATAGTTGAATGTGCCAATGGTCAAAGGTAAGGTAGAAATGTATATTTTATACATTTATTTTAATGTGACTGGATTAATATACATATGAACTATATAATGTCATATATCCATATGTAATCACGAGTACTAATCTTTTAAAAAATATGTGTAGCATAATAAAATGACAGAAAACATGAAAATTATGAGAGTAACTATTTCTCAGATAGTTTAAATGATAAAGATAAAACCAAGAACTCTTAGAGAGTTTATTAAGGAGCTTAGTTCTTAAACTTAAAAAGACAAAATGCTCATCTAAGTACTATGCTTGCATGTAAAATAAAAGTGACACAGCATAAACAAATGAGAATTGGAATTCTTAAAATACATAGAAAAGGTTAATTCGAAGATGCTTATAGGACTGAGTTAAATAGTACAAGCAAACTTTTTTTAAAAAATCACCCCACAAAAACACATTCTCTTTACAAAAGGACCTGGGACATAAATCCCTTCTGAATATACCTGCCCTTCTCCTGGTAAACACCAGCAGCCAAGACTCCCCACCTGCTACTTTGTGCTGCCTTCTCAAAGATTGTGGTAAGTTGCCATTGACCATCCCCACTCTGTGATAAGTGAATGCAAGCAGAGATGACATCCATCACACTCCTGTCTGGATATCTGGACATGGCAGTTGCACAGAGTGTGAGGAGAACCCTGTTGACTATCTCCTCTCTGCACTAATGTAACCCCATACCTCCTCTTCTTTTTGTCAGTGGCCATTGAGATTGTTGGGTAGAACATTGTTGACTGTCCCTCTCCTGCCCTAAGTAATGACAGCAAGAAGGCAAACTCTTCTCACCAGTGACTGAGGGAAGGACTAAGGAAAAAAGTGAGCTAGATAAAGCAATGCTTTAGATGGTGTTTGTAGTCCCAGGGCACACCCTGGAGTAGCCCATGAAACCAACCAGAATCAACATCACAAAAGCCTTGAGAACTGAAAAATGGTGTGAACACTGCCCTGGTTTCAGATGGCCTCAGGGTAGTCCACAAGTGCAACAGACAAGAATAAATAGTACTGCAAAGACTTTCAAAAACTAAATTGACATTTGAACCACAACCCATGAAAGACAGCCAGGACATGCATTCTAAACTTCAAGGGATTAACTGTATATTATAACAAAATAATTAAATAGGAACCAGAGTTTCATAACATAAAATATCTAAGCTATAATGCAAAGTTGCTCATCATATCTAGAATTAGGAAAGCCTCAACTGGAATAAGAAAAGATAATCAAAATACCAAATGCCAAGATGACACATAAGTTGGAATTATTATGAAGACTTTAAAGCAGCTATTATAAAATGCTCCAGCAAGCAATTACAAACACTCTTGGAGGTAGGGTGGGGAGGAAAGAAAAATGGAAGTCTCAGCAAAGAAAGAAATAGAAATTGAAAACGATTTCAGAAATAAATAAAAAATAACAGAGATTGTAAATATTTGGGTAAATATAATATGGCATTCTTATCCTCTTATGTTTGTAAAATCATGCTTTATAATTAAAAGCGAAAATTATAACACTGTCTGATGTGATTTTCAATGAACATACAGGTGATATTTAAGATAATTATATTATAAAGGTGAGCGAAGAAGAGTGACCTAAAAAGCGTTAAGGTTTTTACATTCTCCTTGAAGTCATAAAATATTGAAACAAGATTGTAAATTGTGGTAACTTAGGAATATATGAAAACCCTAGAGCAACCACTAAAATCATGATGCAGAGATACATGTTCAAAAACACTAAAGATAAATTAAAATCGAATACTAAAAAATGAACAAGTAAGCAGTGAAGGAGAGAAGAACAGAAAACACAGAGGGAATAAGCAGAAAACCAATAGATAACCTGAATAGAGCTATAACTAAAAAGGAAATTAAATTCATAGTAAAACAAAACAAAACAAAACCACCCAAAAACCTTCTCAAACAAACAAACACCTAGGCACAGATCGTTTCAGTGGATCTCCAAAACATGTCAGGAAGAAATCATAGCCATTTTGCACAATCTCTTTCAGAAAATATAAGAGAAGGGAACATTTTTCAGGGCATTTGTGAGACCAGCATTACCCTGATGCCAAAACTGGACAAAAATAATACAAAAGAAATTACAGACCTGTAGTTCCTATGAACATTGACAGAAAAGTAATCAAAATATTAGCAAATCTAATGTAGCAATGTTTATTCCAGGAAGTAAGGCAGATATAATATTTAAAAATCAATCTAAATAATCAATCTATAGACAGAAACCACGTGATTTTATCAATTGATGTGGAAAAAGCATTTACCAGACACATTACTAAAAGAAAAAAAAAGGTTTATATGTATACATAGATGCACATGCAAACACACATGTATATATCTATATTAAAAAATGAAGATGCAAACCAAAACTAAAGAAATCGGTTACCTATGTGGAAGGAATATAACAAGGTAGAGAGAATAGGGATTATAGCTAGTTTCTGAATATACCTTATTTAACAATTCGGTTTTGGATTCATATAAATATTTTACATAACTATTAAAATGAATCAAATGACACTAGCTATATATCAAGTTGGGGACTTAACTACATAGGTAAGAATTATTTTGAGTGAATTTAAACAAAGAACTTTGAATATGATTCCTACTGAATATATCCAAAGAATAAAATAAATTATAAAAATAACTTAAATGGTAATCATATTATTATATATATTAGTATGAAATAAGTAATATGTCAAGGTCTTTAGTGACCACATTTCCCATGTAGGAGAAAGGACATAGAAAAGGGATACAATTGCAAAAGGCAAACAAGTTAATAAAAATAACCTGAAATCTTAAATTTGAATTGAAAATACCAGCAACTGTATTTTATTCTATTTAGCATAAATCCTATTTCTTAGCTCATATGCTGAAAAATCCTGGAAGCAATGACAAATGCAGTAGCAATGAAAACTCTAATTGCTGCAATTGTGGTCTTTAAATAACTTCCTACTTAGAAGAACCAGGACTTCTTAGGAAAACTGCTGATTCTCAGGACTGGAAGAAGAAATATTCAAGATGAGACCAGAATATATTTTCATATTAGAAAGCAGGAAACCTTATCAAAGACTATCATGATAATTTCAAAAGGTCCAAGAATCAGTAGAAGGGTCTTCTACTTCTCAAGCAGGGACAATTTTCACAAGAATAAAACATTAAAATATGAAAACTCAATAAAAACAACACAAAATAAAATAGAACTCAAACATAATTGGAGGTTGCTAATATATGGCATCAATTAATTATTCTGAAAACTCATAAAACAAGGAAAGTATTTATTCTGCCTTTAATTAATGAAGAATGGTACTTCCTTATAAAGTAATTCCAGTTTATTAATGTAGAAGATAGAATTATAATATCACCATTTTGCAAACTCTAATAAAATTATCTACCTAAGCAATGGTCATCAATTGTTGCTAAATTATTTAGTAAAAGGCAAATTGATGGTGAACTGTATAATGAATGGATGAGGATAAACAAAACTTGATCCACAGCTGAATTTTAGTACCTCAGAAAAAAAAGACAATAAAGTATTTTGTACCTTCTAAGAGAATGCAATAAAAAGTACGCAGAACAACCTGTAAGATATTCTTGAAGAAAAAAAAAATCAGTCCTGAACTTCATCAAGTCTGTAGGTATAACAACTAGTTTATAGGAAACACAGGGAACAGAGAAACAAGTTAAATGCCACCAAAGGGATATAATCAATCAAATTTAGAATATAAACATGTTTATGGAAAAATAATCTGGTTCTTTTAATAAAAATAGAGAGGGGAAAGTCTTAATAGATTAAAAATCCTTTAAAAGCTACTTAAGAGACCTATCAACCAAATGCTATATTTTGACCTTGTTTGAAATTTGATTTAAATGATCAATTGTAAAAACATATTAATGGGACAATTGAGTGAAATCTGAATATTAACTAGATATGAGATGGTACTAAGGAATTATTTTTCATATTTAGTTGTGATCATGATAATGCATTAATTTTTTTCAGAAGAGTCATCTCTTAGAGATATATTTCACAATTTTTCTAGATTAAAATTTAACTAGGATTTGCTTGAAATAATACACTAGGGAATGAGGATTGAGAAAATAGAAGAAGGGTAATACTAAATAAGATAAATGACCTCTATCAGGCCATATGTTGATAATTGTGGGAGCTGGGAGATAAAATTCTCTTCTGTATATACTAAAATTTTTTGTATATTAATAGGAAAGTAATTTCGGGTTGAAGAAAATGCCAGAAGCGAAGAGGGAGATTAAAGATGAGTAATGAACAAAAAATTGAGAACATCGGGATGAATCTGAATCAACATTACCACATTATCTATTTAATTTTTCATATTAAAAATAACAACAGAACTAACGTTATGATAGAGAACTGCATATAAGCTATTGAGAGATGATTGACATTAACTAGTTCTAAAGGGCTTATATTTTTTCTGGGATGGAAAAGATATTAATTCAAATTTATAGTTCGTTGTAATAACTATGGTATTAAATGTTTTTGAGTAGCCACTAAAAATATAAATAAAATAGAGAAAAGGAACAAGAAAAAAAAAACAAAAAGAGGAGGAAAAAAGGAAATATAAAAAAGCAGAATAAATAACATACAATAAGATGTTAGAAATGAATTCAAATATATTAATAATCACAATCAATGTAAATTAGACTAAACACTAGAGTTAGAGGACAAAGATTGTCAGACAAAATTGGAAAACTAAAAGGTTATATGCTCTTTACTTTTTTAAAAGATTTTATTTACTTATTTGAGAGAGAGAGCAAACAAGAGAGAGAGCATGAGCAGGGAGAGGGCAAGAAGGAGAGGGAGAAGCAGACTCCCCACTGAGCAGGGAGCCTGAAGAATCCAATAACTGAAGTGAAAAATACACTAGAGGGAATCAACAGCAGATTAAAAGATACAGAAGAATGGAATCAGTGATCAAGAAAACAGGGTAATGGAAAGCAGCCAAGATGAATATCAAAAAGCAAAAAGAATAATAAAAATGAGAATAGGTTAAGGGACCTCTGTAACATCATCAAGTATAATGACATTCACAATACAGGAACCCCAGAAGGAAATGAAAGAGAGAGAAGAGGCAGAAAACTTATTTGAAGAAATAGTAGCTAAAAAGTTTCCTAATCTGGGGAAAGAAACCATATCCAGGACCAAGAATCACAGAGAGCCCCAAACAAGATGAATACAAGGAGGTCCACATCAAAACACATAATAATTAAAATGGTAAGAATTAATGATAAAAAGAGGATCTTAAAAGCAACAAGAGAAAATAGTTACATACAAGGGGAATCCCATTTACTGATTTTTTCAGCAGAAACTTTATAGACCAGAAGAGAGTGGCATGATATATTCAAAGTGCTAAAAGGGAAAACAAACAAACAAAAAAGCCTACAACCAATACTATACCTGGCAAGATTATCATTCAGAATTAAAGGAGAGATAAAGAGTTTCCCAGACAAAGAAAAGTTAGCAGAGTTTGCCACTAAATCAGTTACAAGAAATGTTAGAAGGAATTCTTTAAGTGGAAAGTAAAGGCCAGAACTAGTAGTAAGAAAATTATAAAAGGATAAAAATTTAGGGTTAAAAGTAAACATATAATAAAGGTAGTAGATTAATCATATATAAAGCCAGTATGGAGGTTAAAACACAAAACTAGTAAAATTATACCTACAAAACTTAGTCAAAAGGTACACAAAATAAAAAGATGTAAAATAGGGTATCATGTACATAAAATGTGGAGGGGGTTGTAAAAATTTAGTGCTTTTAGAATGTGTTTCAACTCAAGCAACTATCAATATAGACTACTATACACATATGATGTTATATATGAGCCTAAAGGTAATCAAAAATAAAAACTTATAATATATAAACAAAAAATAAAGATAAAGGAATCCAAGTAAAATCCTAAACAAAACCATGAAGCCACAAGGGAAGATAGTAACAGAAAAAGAAAAGGAACAGAGAAGAACTACAAAAACAACCAGAAAACAATTAACAAAATGTCAGTAAGTACATACCTATTGATTATTGCTTTAAATGTAAATGGACTAAATGCTTCAATCAAAAGACTTAAGGTGACAAAATGGATTAAAAACAACAACAACAACAACAAGACCCAGGGTGCCTGGGTGGCTCAGTCGGTTAAGCATCGGTCTTTGGCTCAGGTTATGATCCCGTGGTCCTGGGATGGAGCCCTGTGTTGGGTTCCCTGCTCAGTGAGGAGCCTGCTTCTCCCTCTCCCCACCAGTGCTCTCTCTCACTAGCTCTCTTAAAAAAAACAAAAAAAACAAAACAAAACAAAAACCACCCATCTATATGGTGACTATAAGACACTCACTTCAGAGTTAAACATAGAGACTGAAAGTGAAGGGATGAAAAAACATATCGTGCAAACGGAAACAGTAAAGAGATCAATCCAACAAGAGGATATAACTATAAATATCTATGCACCCACCATAGGAGCACCTAAATATTTAAAACAAAAAATAACACATAAAGGGAGAAGTTAACGGTAATACAATAAAGTAGGGGTTTTGAATACAGCACATACATCAATGTATGCATCATTCAGACATAAAATTAACAAGGAAACAATAGCTTTGAATGACACATTAAACCAGATGGATTTAGCAGATATACATATATAATATTCCACCTCAAAGCATAAATGTACATGGAATATTCTCCAGGAGAGATCACATGTTAGGCCACAAAGCAAGTCTAAATAAACTTAAGAAGAATGAAATCACATCAAGCATCTTTTAAAACTACAATGGTATGAAACTAAATATCAGTTACAAAGAAAAAAAACTGGGGGAAAAAACACACAAGTAGGCAATATATTACTAAACAACCAATGGGTCAACAAAGAAATCAAAGATGAAATGAAAGAATACATAAAGACAAAGGAAAAGGAAAACACAATGGTTCAAAATATTTGGGACTCAGCAAAAGCAGTTTTAAGAGGAAAGTTTACAGCAACGCAGGCCTACCTTAAGAAATCTCAAATGAACAATTTAAATTTTCACCTAAAGTAATGAGAAAAAGAATAACAAACAAAGCCCAAAATAGTAGAAGGAAGGAAATGATAAATATTAGAGCAAAAATAAATGAAATGGACATTAAAAAGCAACAGAAAGGATCAGTGAAACCAAGAGCTGTTTCTTTGAAAAGATAGACAAAATTTATAAAGCTCTAACCAGACTCCTCAGAAAAAAGGAGAAAGATTCAAAAAATACAATCAGAAATGAAGGAAAAGAAAGAACCAATGCTACAGAAATACAAAGAAATATAAGAGGATACCATGGAAAATTATATGCCAAAAAATTGGACAACCTAGAAGAAATGATAAATTCCTAGGAACATATAATCTTCAAAACTGAATCAGGAAGAAAAAAATTTTGAATAAACTGATTACTAGTAAGGAAATTGAATCTGTAATAAAAAAAATTCCCAATAAGCAAAAGCCCAGGACCAAATGACTTTAGAAGTGAATTCTACCAAACATTTAAAAAATAATTAATACCTATTATTTTCAAGCTATTTCAAAAAGTAAAAAGGGAATGGAAACTTCCAAATTCATCCTATGAGGCCACTACAAAAAAAAAAAAAAAAAAAAAGGAAACCACAGGCCAATATCCCTGATTAACACAGATGGAAAAATCCTCAAGAAAATATTAGCAAAGTATATTCAACAATACAATGTTAAAAGGATTATTCACCACATTTAAGAGGGATTTATTCCAGGAATGCAAAGATGGCCTAACATTTGTAAATTAATCAATGTGATACATCAAGGGGAAGGCTAAAAACCATATGATCATGTCAATAGATACAGAAAAAGCATTTGACAATATACAACATTCATTCATCATAAAAACTCTCAACAAAGTGGGGTTACAGGGAACATATCTCAATAAACTCTATATATGATAAATCCACAGCTCTCATACTCAATAGTGAAAAGCTGAATGATTTTCCTCTAAGAAGAGGAGGTCCATTGCCATCACTTTTAATTAACAAAGTCCTAGCTGCATTAATAAGACAAAAAGGAAATAAAAGGCATCCAATTGATAAGAAAGTAGTAAAACTATCACTATTTGCAGATAACACAATACTATATAAAGAAAATTCTAAAAACTCTATCACAAAACAATTAAAACTGATGAATTCAGTAAAGTTGCAGGATACAAAATTAATATACAGAAATCTGTTGTGTTTCTGTACACTAATAATGAAGTAACAGAAAGAGGTATTAAGAAAACAATCCCATTTACAATTGCACAAAAAAGAATAAAGTGCCTAGGAATAAATTTAACCGGGGAGATAAAAGACAAATGTTCTAAAAAAAAAAAAATGACATTAATAAAAGAAATTGAAGACCACACAAATAAATGAGAAGATATACCATGATCTTGATTGAAAGAATTAATATTGTGAAAATACCCATATTACCCAAAGCAATCTACAGATTTAATGCAATCCCTATCAAAATACAAAAAGCATTTTTCATAGAACTAGAACAAATAATCCTAAAATTTGTAAGGAACCAAAAAAGATCCCAAATAACCAAAGCAATCTTGAGAAAGAACAAAGCTAGAGGTATCATGATCCTAAATTTCAGCATATACTACAAAGCTATAGTTGTCAAAACAGTATGGTGTTGGCACAAAAATAGGCACATCAATCAATGGAATGGAACAGAGAACCCAGAAGTAAACTCACACGTATATTCTCTTAATCTATGGCAAAGAAGGCAATGGGGAAAAGACAGTCTTTTTAATAAATGGTGTTTGGAAAACTGGACAAGCTACCTGCAAAAGAATGAAACTGGAAAACTTTCTTATACCATACACAAAAATAAATGCAAAAGGAATTAAAGACTTAAATATGAGACCTAAAACCAGAAAACTTCTAAAAGAAAAAAAAATAAGGAGTAATCTTTTGGACTTCAGCCTTAGCAACATATTTATGGATATGTCTTCTTGGGCAAGAGAGTATACTAAAATAAAATGTTTTTACAAAGCAAAGGAAACCATCAACAAAAATGAAAAGGTAACCTACTAAATGGGTGAAGAAGATATTTGTAAATGATACATCTGATAAGGGATTAGTATCCAAAATATATAAAGAACTTATACAACTCAAACCCAGAAACAAACAAGGAAACAGTCTGATTAAAAAATAGGTAGGGGTGCCTGGGTGGCTCAGTAGTTGGGCGTCTGCCTTCAGCTCAGGTCATGATCTCAGGGTCCTGGGATTGAGCCCCGCATCGGGCTCCCTGCTCAGCAGGAGGTCTGCTTCTCCCTCTCCCACTCCCCCTGTTTGTGTTCCATCTCTCACTCTGTCTCTCTCTCTCAAATAAATAAATAAAATCTTAAAAAAAAAAAAATAGAGGACCTGAACAGACATTTTTCCAAGAAAGACATACACATCACCAACAGACACATGAAAAGATGCTCAACATCACTAATCATTAGGGTGATGCAAATCAAAACCATAATGAGATATCACCTTGCACTAGTCAGAATGGCTAGTATCAAAAAGACAAGAAATTACAAATGTTGGCAAGAATGTGGAGATAAAAGAACACTCATGTACTGTTGGTGAGAATGTAAACTGGTGCAATCCTGTGGAAAACAGTATGGAGGTTCCTAAAAAAAAATTGAAAATAGAAATACCATATGATTCAGTAATTCCACTACTGGGTATTTGCCCAAAGTAAATGAAAATACAAATTCAAAAAGATATACACACCCCTCTGTTTATTGCAGAGTTATTTACAAGAGCCAAGATATGGAAGCAACCCAAGTGTCCATCCATAGATGAATAGATAAAGAAGTGGTGTGTGTATGTAAATATATACATATAAAATATTAGTCATAAGAAGGAATAAAATCTTGCCATTTGTGACAACAGGGATGGACCTAGAGTGTACAATGCTAAGGGAAATAAATCAGACCGAGAAAGACAAATACCGTATGATTTCACTTATATGTGAAATCTAAAAAGCAAAATAAATGAACAAAATAAAAAACAGACTTTTATATACAGAGAACAAACTAGTGGTTGCCAGAAGGAAGATGGGTAAGGAGATGGGTGAAATAGGTGAAGAGGATTAAGAGGTACAAACTTCCAGTTATAGAGTAAATAAGTCATGGTGATGAAAAGTACATGGGGAATATAGTCAGTATTATTTTAGGAACGTATGGTGACAGATGTCAATGACTACATTTATGATGTTGAGCACTGAGTAATGTATAAAATGGTCAAATCTATGTCATACACCTAAAACTAATATAACATTGTATGTCAATTGTACTTCAATAATAAATAAAAACAAAAACATCTGAGAAAATATTTGGGGTTGTTATATTAACATAAGAAAAATTATGCTTTAAGAAAAAAATTAATAGAGTAAAATGTTCTACATAATTATAATAGACTTAATTCCCCAGCAAGGAACAAATTATATAATATAAAATAACATTACTTCAAAATTAGGAAGCAAACTTTGAAACAACTGCAAGAAGAAATTACTATAATATTTGGCTATGTTATATAAATTTAACTTAGATTTAGATTAAGCATATAAAAACCAGTAGGAAAATAGGATATAAACATAATGCATTTAATATGTTTTATCTAATGGATATATTTATAACACTTTATTTCCAAATTGTAGAATATACATGCTTTTCAAGCACAGTGCAAATGAGCAGTATTTCATTTGAGGGACAATGAGGGACAACTCAGGAAAAATTTAAAAACCTCAATAAACTCACAATAATAAAGTAAATTGAATTAATATTTTAAAATATTTCAAGAGGTACAGATGGTTTCTCAAAGATGTTTTACCAAATTTCAATGAATAGAGAATTCCAATCTTACATAAATTCTATTCTTACATAAAATTTTACAGGAAAAACTTTCTAAGTGATTTTATGAAACAAGGATAGTAGAAAGCAGTTATGCTACATGACACGTTCACTTATAAGCTTTGTTGAAAAAATCTTCAACAAGGGATGAAGAAGCCAAATTCAGTAAGGTACTTTAAAATAAGTAAACTATCACAAACACATTGGTTTTGTCTTAATAGTGCAAGGTCAGTTCAAGTAAAAATTACATATGATTATAACACTGGAAAATTATTAGGCACTTTAAAATTAAAAAAAAACTTTGGTGATAGAAACAAACAAAAAACCCTTCTAAACTACTAAAAGTTGAAGAGAGCATTTTTTTACCAATAAAGTTCACTTAGAATTTATATATATATGTATATATGTATGCTCAACATCACTAATCTATCTATATACATATGAATTTATATATATATATGATGTATATATCAAACATAATATTTAAAAATAAAATATACAATCCACCCACTTTAAAATTAGAAATAAGATCTTAAATACAGAGAACAGAGGGGTGGTTGCCAGAGGAGATGTCACTGGGGGAATGGGTAAAAAAATTAAAATAAATAATAATAATCAGAAATAAGAATGATGATGACCCAAAGGAAAATTTGGTAGAAGATTTGAATGAGCACCTCATAGAAGAAGAAAAAAAAAAAACCCAAATTACCACCATGCTTGTGAAAAGATGTTTAACTTTATTGATAATCAGGAAAACATAAATTAAAATAACAAGGCAATGTCACTGCACACTCACCAGATTGTGAAAAATTAAGAAATTGGCTAAACATAAATGTGGTGAATCAAGAGGGACCTTCGTACTTGGCTGGTGGGCGTGTATATTTGTCCAACCATTTTGCAAAAACAATTTGTCATTTTACTGAGAAAAAATTAAAAATGCATGTATCCTATAACCCAGTAATTCTATTACTAGGTATATAATCTGTAGAAACTTGTGCAAAGGTACAACAGATGACCTGAACAAGAAAGTCGACAGTGGCATTATTAAGAGAGCAAACTCTGGGAAGAAGCTTCACTAGATGGCTTAGTGAAGTGTGGTGTACCTATAGATTGGAGGAAAGGAAAGGGAAAGAACTAAGGTGACATGCATCAACATGGATAAATCTCAAAAACAGCACTGAGTGAAGAAAGCAAGTGACAAAAGATACATGTGGAACTTATATAAAGATCAAAAACAAGCAGGCAATTTTGGTTAGAGATACGTGAATATATTATAAAGCTGTAAACAAAAGAAAAGAAACGGATCATTCAAAATTCAGAATAGTAGCTACTTGGGAGGATAGCAAGAAGAGAAGGAGTTTGTAATCAAAAAGGGTGACACAAGAGACTTCAAAGATCTTGTAATTTTCTACTTTTCAAGCTACAGAAAAGATACACAGGGGTCTTTATTATCATATTTATACTGCATACGTGCATAATATACATTGTTTGGCATTAATGATATGCTGCATAAAAACCTTGAAAGACTGTGTAAACAGAGAGTAGGTAGAAATTTCTACACCATAGTTTATGAGGTTGCATATTCAGACCAAACAAATTAGTAACATACCAATTTGGGCAAATTTAGGTTTAATCATTGTACCCAAATCTTCACTATAATAACTTTCTGAGTGTTGGCAATTCCTGTTTGTGTCCTGAATGTTGACTTACTCGACCTGCATTCATTATATGTCTCACACCTGTGTGCCCTCTGTTATGCCCCCAAACCCACACTATGTGTATGTAGTATATAATAAACACATTTTGTTTTAATTCACTTCTCTTTTCATCAGACATTACAGGCTCTCTGGGGATGAAGTCGAGCGTTGCTATGTTCAGATGAATTTTCTGGCCCAAGGAGATAATTTTGCACACAGTCAATAGCAATATCCCAGAAGTGAGCCAGAAAACTCAACCAGTGAAACAGAATTCAATAGCAGTATCAGAGCAGAAAACTCCTTAACCACAGAGGGTATGTTTTCTAAAGAACACACCAGTAAATGCAAATGGAGCATGTAATACCTACATATGATCCAAGCTGATTGTGCCACATCATCAGATAAGGTTGCGACAGAAAAAAAAAAAAAATTCTGCCTCCGTAACTCCCAAGGGGTCTCTACTGCTTAGGTTTACTGAAAGTCAATTTATGTTAATGGATTGCACAGAGCTGTATATCAAACCTGAGGTGAAGTTGTCACTTTATTGAGAAATCATTAAATTATTACACTATTTAATGATGCATAAAAGCAAAATGCAATTGTGAAGAAAAGCATTTTGGGTATAGACTGCATTTTAGTAATGCAAAATGGTGCTTTTCTGTCAGTTCCCCGAACACAGCATGGCCATCTGTGCAAACCTAAAACTGAAAGAAGATGACAAAAGGTGACTAATTAAAACATGACTTCTTTCAAAATTCATTATATCCCAGTACAGCGCACCCCCTGAGGCCTTAAGACTTCTGAGCAAAACAGGGAAGACTTGCCCCTCATGCTGTTGAAATTAACATTATATTCAAAACAAAATATCTATCCATGTCTTTGAGAATTTTTATTAAAAAGACTACATAGCAATGGTGCTTTTATAAAAACAACTGTTGGTGCAAGTGAAAAAAAGCAAGTGAAAAAGTTTATTTGTCCAAATGATGCCTTTGTCCACATACATGAGTCCACTAATGTAAGAATATGCATACCTATGAAAACCGTTGGTATACAAAATCGATAAATAACAATATTTTCTCCTTTAAGCCTAAAGACACACACATGCACATATGTGTACATACACACATATGCACACGTACACATACCTTCATATACACATATGTCTGTATCTATGTTTCTCCAGATCCTGTATTTATATGTATCCTGATCTCTCTCTCTCTCTCACACACACACATAGATATAACTATATATAGTCATATACTGTATCTGTATCAGTATATATATGTATAGTTGTGGAGTTATATGTATAGCCTAGTTTTTCTTTCAAGAGCTTGATACAGATTAGTGGCAAAACTAAGTAGAAACTGAAATGAGACAAATGATTGCCCTCGGTGGTGTCATCAGTGTAAGAGTTCCAGTATGTGAAAAACACTAGCTATGGATGAAAATGGAAAAGTTTAATATCTTAACAAATAATTTAGAGAATTTAAGGCAAAAAACAGATATTGTTCTAAAATTTCCAGCTGAGAAGACTCAATGACTGTTTTTACACTATAAGGAAGTGGTGAAGAGATGTTGCCTTGCTCCTTTGCACCATAAGGCTGATTGTAACTATAATATGATAATGAGGCATTTCAGACAAAATTACTTCCATTCAAAATGTTATCTATAAATGCCTTTAAGAAATTAATATATGCAGATTTTAAGAGAGTATAGAGACCCTCATATCATTTAAATACTGATCCAGTTGTCTATTTGAGATTTTTCAAGGTTCATAAGCATCAGTACCACACAGGTCATTTATAAAGAAAAACTTTCTTCTAATACTTACATTTTTCCCCATCAATATTTAATAAATGCACACACTAATGCAAAAAAGAAAAAGAACACAATCTCACCCCCTAAATAATGTTCTAAAATGACAAGCATTCCTAACTGGAATCTCAGAAGGAAGTTAGGGTCCAAGTGAAATTCCATAACCTCCATGAAGTGTGCATCAAACTCATGTATCATTTCCTTTTTCTCACCTATAGCATTTATTGCCAGAACTGTTTTGCTGCTTGAATGCACACTATTTTGTATTCTTTTCAAATCACTTCCAGTATTTGCAGTTTGTCTCCCCCCATCAGTCAAATTGCTTTTAGTTTCAAGAAACAAAATTTGAAACTAAAATTGGGGAAACATTTTATATTGTTTGCAAATAACAAAAAGGGTACAGTTAGGTTGTTCCAGGTTTGTTTCAGAGGCTTATAAACCTCCTGAAATACCTAGGCTCTTTATTTTTACTCTGCATTCCTCAATTCATTACCATTATCTTGCCTCATGGTCACAAAATGGCTGCAGCAATTCAAATACAAAGTTTTCACAGTGCAACATTTAAGAGCAAGACAGAAGGAAGGAGAGTGGGAAAAGGAGAATGAGATCATCTTGCCCATCTCTCTCTCTCTTAAATCATGCAGGCTAATTTTTCCCATAAACTCTGGAGCAGAATTTCCTTATGTGTATTTGATCAGAAGTAGGTCACATGATAATTTCCAGGAGCAAATGAAGTTGGGGAAATCGATATCTGGCTTTTACCATCTCTGTCACATAAGGCTCAGTCTACTAATATGAAGATGGAAGAGAATGCCTAGTGGGTGGGAAACCACAATGGCTACTGCAATACCCCAACCTGACTGAGTTATCCAGACTTGGTCCCGGTAGTGTATTACTTATGTTTCCAGCAGAGCAGCCTGTTCAGTGCTGGTAGCTTAACACCACCCTTAAAATTAACCTATGTGGCACTGGTCAGAAGAAATATTTGATCTGGCACACAGACAGCCATATGTTATTGGTGTCTAAACAGTGGTGAGGGTTAAGGAGAGATTCAGGTTAGCAGTTCACTTGGGAGTGATTCCCTTTCTTCAGAAAGTATATGTGACAAGCTAACTTCTGTCACTGTTCAGACAGACAGAGAAATAAGCAAGGTTGGGGTCATACACAATAGCTACTTTGAAGAACATGAAATATAACAGGGGTGAGGATACATTCCCTAAGTTCCAGAATTTTACAAATAGATTCACATGGTAATGAAGACGCGGTTGATTATTAAACAACTCCAGAAAGAGAGCTAGAGAATTCTCTGCAATTAGCATGAACAGAGAAGAAATGAAAGGATTGTTAAAGAATCAGGAAATTGAGAGGAAACCCTCCTGCAGGACAACGGTGTAGGTGGTCTCAGTTGAGGTCCACTCCTGGACATAACCGGAATGAAACAGTGATGAAAACTGGCTTCAAGGTCAAAGTGCCTGAGTGCGGAACTTGGCCCAGCTGCCTGCTCAACTGTACAGCTTTTATCAACTCAACTTCTCTGTGCCTCTGCTTCCATATCTCAAAGTCAGGATTCTAATAATACTCCCCTCGTATAGTTATTGTGAGGACAAAATTGGTAATACACATGACATGCTTTGAACGTTGACACACTGTAAATATTTAATTGTTGTTAGCTTCTGTCACCACAATTGATGTTTTAAGCCACACTTGAGTCAGAGATTGACAGTCCTTCATGAAGAAATTTGAAAGCAATACCACAACCTCCCTGAATATTGTTTATTTTATGTTCATGCATATTTAAGTCTGCTGTTGTGCCAACTATGTATAAACTCATACATGCACACATATACATATGCACGTGTGTGTGGGTGTGTGTGTGTGTGTGTGTACAATTGGGTCATTCTAAGTCTTTTATAGGCTTCAGAGTCCTGGACTACTTCAAATATTTTTAAGAGATCAGCTAGCACTCATGGGCAAACAGCACCCCTTAGCCTGATTTAAGTTTCCTTGCGTCTCAAGATGACACATGCTACACTAGGTCAGTAAAATCACTTGTTGAACTAAATTCACATGCTAAGTAGTTTATATTTCATCCAGATTTTATATAGGAAGCAGATCAGTAATCATACCAATAACCTCCTTATATTAATATACTAGAGTGCCTCTATTTTGAAGATTTACAAGTACTCTTGGGATGCTGAAGGATGACAAATTACAGAAAGAATAATTCTCCCAGGAGCTACAACTCTAGAAAAGAAGTCTTCGAAATGTGCATGATATTTGGCTCTTCATTCAAATGTAATTTCGGATTCTTTTGAAGTTTGCCTTTCATTAGTTAAATATATAGTGCAGGAAGAAACACACTGAATTTGTAGCTGATGTTTCTCTCTATATTCAGAGATTATTGGTAAAAGGCTCAACATTTTGAGGGCAACTAATCTTCAGCTTATTTACCTGGATAAATGCCATTATGAGTTAGCTGTACTGGATATTAAGAAAAACTTGACTTTCAGTTTATGCATTTTCTTCTGATTACCTTTTTTCTCATTCCTACCCTGTAGTTATAACTAAGCTTATGGGAATATCATGTCGATAAACTAATCAGAAATATAAACCATAAATGAATACTCTGTGTTTTACAAAGAAACAAATCTATGCATACCAGAGTTGGTTATAATTTCTAAAAACTAGAGCCATATTTCCTACACAAAATATTACTTTTAAACTCATATGTTCATTTGTGCAATAAAAGTTTGTGGCCATATCGTCACATATATTCATCCTGCACATGCTACCTCAGAAGGTCAGTTCCAAGGAAAGAGTCATACAGGTGTGTTTCGTAGGCAGCTTTCAGTAAACCATGAAGTTAGCAAGGGTCATATTTTAGACATCTTCTGAATGATATAATCAACATATATATTACTATGTTTTGTTGCCCACTAGAGAAATAAGCAAAACAGAGTGGGGGAAATCTTACTGTTTTTTAAAACAAATGGGGTTTCTAACTATATAGTCTTGCTAATATACAGTCTAAATCACTTCAGCATTTACGTCTTCTCATAAGGTAATTTCGGCATGTGGTTTACCATTGTTTGTTTTACAAATTTTTATTGACTCTTCACTATGGGTCAGGCAGGTGTGGACAGGATGGATTCAACAGGGGACAAAGCAACCTATGAATCAGTATCCTGTTGCTGCCCTAACAAATTACTACAAATTTAGTGGCTTTCAGCAATACAAATTTATTATCCTACAGTTATGGAAGTCAGAAGGCTGAAATTAGTTTTACTAGACTAAATTCAAGGTGCCCCCAAGGCGGGTTCTTTCTGGAGATGCTAGGAAAATATGATTTCCTTGCCTTTCTCAGCTTCGAGAGGCCACTTGCATTCTTTAGCTCATTGCCCCTTTCTCCATCTTCAAATCAAATCACTCCAACCTTCAGTTCTCTCTTTATATGTCCTTTTAGTGACTTGGACCTTCTTACCTCCCTCTCATAAAGGCCCTTGTAATCATACTGGGTTCACTTGGATATCCAGAAACATCTTCCCATCTCAAGGTCCTTAACTTAATCACATCTTCAAAGTCCCTTTTTCCATGTAAGAAAACATATTTACAGTTTCTAAGGATAAGGATGTTGGCATCTGTGGGGGTTGGGTGTTATTCTATCTGCCATACCAGGTATCTGCTCTCATGAAGCTTGTCTTCAAGGGGGAAGACAACAAATATGTAACCAAATTAATAAATTGCATAATTTCAGGCATTAATCTCTACTATAAAAAAATTAAATGGGCAACAGGAGAGTGAGTAATTAGATATGGAGGGAGTGGCTATTTTATCTGAGGTGGTCAGAGAAAGCCTCTGAGATATGAAACTTCAGGTCTAAGTGATGAGAGAGAAGGAAAGAACTTTCCAGGTAGAAGGGACAGCAAATGCAAAGGTCCAACATCAGTAACAAGCTTGGGTGGTAGGGCAAGAAAAAGACCACTGTAGTGGCTGAGAGAGCCCTGTGGCAGGAGACTCAGTCAGAGAGCAAGGCTTTGCCCTGACCAAGTAGGTCTCTAGGTCCTGGTAAAAAGCTTGAATTTGATCCAAAATAGAAGGCAAAGCAAAGGAGAATTATAATCAGTGGGAAGACATGATGTAGTTTATCCTTTGAGAAGATAACTTTGGCTGTTGCTTAGAAGTATAAACCAAAGAGGGGCGCCTGGGTGGTTCAGTAGGTTAAGTGTCTGACTCTTGATTTTGGCTCAGGTCATGGTCTCAGGGTTGCGAAATGGAGCCCTGCATAGAGCTCCTCGCTCGGCGGGGAGTCTGCTTCTCTCCCTCCACCCTTCCCCCTGCTCTCTCCCTTTCTAGAATAAATAAATAAATCTTTAAAAAAATGTGCACCTAGAGGGTCAAGCTGGTGGCAGGGAGACAGGTGGGGAGGAGGAGTTGCAATAGCCCTGTAGATTGCAGTGGTGTTTTGGATTAGAGTTTTCATGGGAGAGATGTTGTGAAGTTATTGGAACATATTTTAAAATAGCTCCAAAAATATTTGCATTTAAGACTCTAGTTACTCTAGCAAAAATGCAATCTTTATATCCACCAAACCAACAGCATCTACTCTGTACATACATAATAGACATGAGTATTTGGGGGTTGTTTTCTAGTTCATTTGGTCTGGCAGTTGATTTGACTGATACGTTTTAACGAATCGATCAGCTATTTGGCTGAATTGATTGGATTGATCTGTTATTTTAGCAGTGTTGATGCAGCTGTATCCTGGCTCTACACTTAATTCTTTATATAAAACTACTAGTAATAATCTTAGTTGATACCCTCTTGGATACAATGCCTCTATATGTAATTTGTACTGATGATTGTTTGATGTCAAATTAATTCTGTAGCCCAAACTATATTTGCTCAGCCATTCTTACTCAGTGTTGGTTTGTTTTCTTTCTTCACTTCTCTGCTCTGTCTGTCTAGAATGAGGTGAATTCTGGCCAACATCTTGCTTACAATATCTTTATTAGCAGAGTTGTGGGATGTGCCTGTCAAATTTTAAGTAGGTGTTCCATGTTTGTGATTTCTTTTCCTTAGCAAATATTTGTGTCTGGAAATTTTGCTTGCAGTGTACAAAGAAACCTTGTATTTCTGGTGAGAAAAAAATAAGCAGGTCCATATTTGTTATTGCCTTGGGAGAGACAGAAATCCTGGAATTATTTGGAGGAAAATATTCATTTAACTGATCTAATTTATCATCAAAGCTCATTTGGTGGATGCCATGCCATAAATTGGCTTTAAAAACTGATGTATAAAATATTCTGTAAAAAAACTCGGTTTCAAGAGTAAAGTTTTATAAAACTAAACGTGTCAGATTCTAGGACTTCAGAATTTATGTACAATAGTGAGACTGGAGATGGAATGTAAGCATGAAAGGAAATGTTTTCTTGACATTTCTTTTCAAAACAAATCAACACTCGAGGTTGTTTTTAGAGGCACAATTCAGTAACTGTGTAAAAACATTTTGCTTAGAAATTTCCTCTCCTTTGCTACCTAGAATGCCCTTTCTCTTATGTTTTATCATTTCTTTCAAAATTTAACTGTTCCAGGACTCTTCCCTGATTAACCTCTCTTGTGGTGGGGAGGAACAGAATCATACTTACCTCATAGGATGCTATGATAAAGAATATATATGCAAAGTCATGTGGCGGACATAGTAGGTACTCAAAAGTTTTATGTATTTTATTTTATTTTTATATTCCTTCAGCCCTTTTACAGTTAATTGATTCACTGGCAAATTGCTCTGGATGCATGAGCCCTGGACTAGGGATAAGAAAGCCTCAGCTTTGTTCCAAGCTAGTGGGAGTGTTTGAACTTAAACCCAGACTGTTCTATACTCAGTTCAGAGGTCACCTATTCCCCTCCCCTACTCATTTGTTCAATAAATATTTACCAAGCTTCAGTATGGTTCAAATCAACTCCATTCTACCCATGCACTCAACCTTTGGGAACACAGACAGTTGGAAGCCTTGCAACCATTTGGGAGGGACATTGCTTTCCCCCCTTTGAAGGGTAAATGTGCATGGGACTCCTTCAGAGGCCACAGTTCCAACACTGAGGTCAGAAACTGAATCTGATCAATTCTGGATTTTTATGGTGGGTTTCCACACATACGATTTCAACTATGCTATCTTAGTAACATATTTAATACTGCATAACCCTGTGCTCATACCAA
This sequence comes from Neomonachus schauinslandi, assembly GCF_002201575.2. NCBI lineage: Eukaryota > Metazoa > Chordata > Mammalia > Carnivora > Phocidae > Neomonachus > Neomonachus schauinslandi. Next base: position 134,435,556 of record NC_058403.1, read on the forward strand.
AATAACCTACCGTTTAAAAGTATTTAAAAAAGCTTACACGTACATGTTCATACTTAAACATCTTATGAGAAATGGGGTTAGAAATGTGTTTTTAAAATATAACCATTTTGGCATTAAAACACATATCCCTTTAACTAGCATAGATATCATTTTTCCAGATTGAGTTATAAAAACATTAAAAATCAACCCAATCAGTTTTCTAGACAGTGTTGTTAAATAATTTATCTTCTGCTTGTCTTTTCTTCTCTTTCAAGCCCATATATTTTTTTTCTTTTTATTAAATTTTATAATATTGAATATGTTAATAAATCACATGTCTTATTTGGTTCTTTTCTTCATATTTACATTCATTTTTAAATGATCTGATAAAAATATGAAAAATAATTACAGCATTTTTCTTTAATGTAACAAGTCTTAGAGCAAATCAGCTCATCTCTATAATGTTGTCTGCATTTTCGAGTTTTATATGTTAGACTCATTCACATTCTGTCAGGGCTTTATGATAAATAATAAACATTGCTTTCAAGAAATAATTTGAAAACCACTGGTGCTCGGTTCCTACTTCTGAGGAGAAATAACCTTACACTTAATAGAGTGTCATATATTCTCATGGATTAGGAAAGCAAGTAACCTCTCATGATCTTAGGAATTTACAATATGGGAAGTTGCTCTCCCTTTACTAAGAGACTCTCTCCAAACTTAGAAATTATAGCTGCCCCCGACAACACTCTGTGTAATTGGTCACACACATTTGAAGCTTTGTATCATTCACCTTCACCCTTCTGGATCAGTCCAATGATAAAAAGGGCTGAACAGTCAGGTGGTGTAATTCTCAGCGTTGGGGCATTTGAATGGAAACTGTCAGTGTTACGCAAGTGTGATTATTTGTCACTGGGTGTGTAATTGGACTAGATAACATTTCAGGTCTTTCACATCTTGAAGATCATGTGATTTATGAATTACTTTGCATACTCCCTTTTGTGTCTTCTATTTCCCATCCATAACAGGGAAAAGATTAATGCAACAGATATTCAGTTATATTTCTGACTTCACTTAAGGACATCCTTGTGGTCAAAGACTTATTCATAAGTAACCTGAATATCTTATATAAAACCAATCTCACTTCCTCAGCTATGCTCTTTACCCACAATGGTAGGACACATTCTACCAGAACTGGGACACTTTCCACCCTTGTATTCCGATGTATTTACTATTCATCCATTCAACAAATGTTTTGAGCCCATTCTATAACAGACATTGTGTTGTGTTGGATACTAGGAACACAGCAGAGATCAGGATAGACAGGAATCCTGTTATCACTGAGTTTTCTTTTAATCAGATTTTTAGCACGGTATGTTTAGTGGGTTGAAATATGGCCCCATAGATATGTCCATATCCTAGTCTCTGAAACCTGTGATTATTATCTTATGTGACAGAAGATGTGATTACATTAAGGATCGAGAGGAGGAGTTTATTTTTTATTATCCGCGTGGGCTGTATATTCAATCACGTCTATCCTTGTAATAGACAAGAGGGGGAGGTTCAACTCTACACAGAGTGGAGAAGATGATGCGAAGATTGAGCAGAGAGGGACTTGGCCACCGGCCAAAGAATGCATTTGACTATGATAGCCAGTAGTTATTTAAAAAATTATATAAAAGATAAAGTTATTTTAAAGGAGTTCTTCAGTTGAAAATATGAGCAAGTATTTTGGAATTACTTCTGTGGTAATAATGAAATACACACAAAATCTTTTACCTATATGTGATCTTTGACACTCATAACAACAAAATAAAAAAGAAGACAATAAAGGAAAGGGGGATGGGGTTACTTTATAACATCAAAGTTTTATTGCATTTCGCACACATATAGCTGGCTGAAGTAGATACTGATGTTTGGTTATCTGACAGCCATTTCTTTCTCCATCTTTTCTGAACTACCCTAGTTATGTTCAAATAGCCACAAGCCCATGAAACTCAGAGCTGACCTCATCTTCTCATCTTGAGCTCCAAGTCCAAGTACCAAACTCTATCTTCTTTATAAAGAAAAGATTGTCTCAGGAATGAACATATGCCACAATTTGATGGATGAGACACAAAGGACTCACTATTGAGGGCTGCTTAGAAAGTTGTTTTTTGCTTATCTGGGAGAGAGTTTAGGAGAGTTCTCTGTCTTCTACCCAATAAGAAAGAATGCAACTGTTGCCATCCTATGACATTTTAGGAGAAAGGTGGCACTTTGGACTACAGAATGAAGAGTGGTTGATGATTCTACTGCTGATCTTTTGAATAAACCAAGATTGAGATTCACCCTACCTTAGCCTTCCCAGTTAAGCAAGATAATAAAAAGTCCCATTTTTTTTTAAAGATTTTATTTATTTATCTGAGAGAATGGGAGACAGAGAGCATGAGAGGGGGAGGATCAGAGGGAGAAGCAGACCCCTGCCGAGCAGGGAGCCCGATGTGGGACTTGATCCCGGGACTCCAGGACCATGACCTGAGCCGAAGGCAGCCGCCTAACCAACTGAGCCACCCAGGTGCCCCAAAAGTCCCATTTTTTAAAAGGTAATTTTGAATTATACTTTGTCACTTGCACATATCCTAACTGATAGACTGGCCTAACAAATGGTTCTAGCCCTGAGTAAATCTACCTGTTCACTGGCCCTAAATGAACACTTAATTCTCTGTAATTTATTTATTATTTAAATTCAAATTTAATAAAATCAGTGTCATATGTGAGAATTAACCAGAAAACAGGAGATGCTCAATAGCTAAGAAGGAAAGATGAAAAGTAGTGAAGATAATTATAGTTTGCCTTTTTTTTTTTTTTTGGTTTGGGGTAAAGAAGCAAAAAAAGATGTAGTTCTTAGTACTAAATAGATTCTGTGAAACTGTATAGCAAATGGCTTATGATCCTTCCATTGTAAAATTTGCTTAGAATAGGCTTTCTCTCCAGAAAGTAGTTAAAATAGCATATGTTGCCTCCAGAATTTTCCAGCTGGATAATGTTCCCTGCTGATCTACTCTTAGCCCTCCCAGGAATGTGGTAAACACAATGTGATTTGGAGGTTGAATCAAAGTCAGATAATTTTTTAAAAATATCTAAACCAAATACATACGTTCACTAAGGTGAAAGGTAAAAGTAATAAATATTAGCATATGGTCTAAGAGGAAAAGCTAAAATACATGGGGAAAGAGTCATGCAGCCTAAAGGAGAAAAGATTTTATATATTATTTGGGAAAGTTCTTGGTAAACCAGAAATTATACTTGAAACTGTTGTTACATGAAAGAGGACTTGTTTTTCTTTTCTTCCATTTATAAGTAATGGTGTGTCATTTCCAGAAAAATAAGAAAATTCTTCTAGACCTAACAATTATTGTTTCTCTAACCAAATGTCTCTTTCAATTTGGTTTCCTGATATTTTATTACATAATCCCTCAACAGTTGTAGAAGCAAGGTATATTAATGGATTCTGAATACGATTTATAAAAGAAATCATAGGGTGCTTTAGGAACACCTTTTTGAGTGAGAGTGGGAAGGGGGCAAAGTCTATGGATGCCTGGGAGCCTGTGAAGGTCAAGCAGGTAAGGAAAAATATACCTAACATTTTTACGTATATATTTATCTATTGTTAATGACACTGTCAAAATAAGATCTTTTGGAGAAATTTGCTGATGATGGAAGCACATAGAGAGGAAAACATTATCTTTTAGGACTAATGCTGTTAGTCACTTGCTATTCCAGCTCTTCAAAAACAGTTTTGATCTATAAACAAAAAAGTTATTTAAAAGGGGTACCAAAAGAGAAACATGAATATGGGGAGTTTTTAAGAGTCACTTTTTCAATTGTTATCACCCAACTCTTAATCGTGATCTACAGCTCTCTCACTCTCTCTCCTCCCATCATTATTCCCCTAAGAAATTTAGGACTTCAACACCTTTACACTTTTCCATATGAGACCAATGAAGTGTGAGGACTGTGAGGAGAGCTGGAAGAAGTCAGCTGGGTATGTTTATTTACAGGGTGACAAACACTGCCATGGGATGTAACATATTACAGCAACCTAAAAAGAAAATGTTTAAGGCTGCATTCTAGACCTAGAGTTGACAAACTTTTTCTATAAAGATGCAGGTAGTAAACCTTCTAGATTTTGCATACAGCCTCTATCACAACCATTCAACTCTGCCATTGTAGTGAAAAAGTAGCCATAGACTACAATGTAAATGACAATATGTAAATGAAGGAGCATTTCTGTGTTCCCATAAAACTTTATTTATGGGAATAAATAAAGTGAAATTTGAATTTCATATGATTTCTACATATCCTGAAATATTAGCATTATTTTGATTTTTCTCTCTCAGCCACGTAAAAAATAAAAAAAAAAAAACATTCTTAGCTCATAGGCATGCAAAGACATACGGTGGCAAATTTGACTCCTGGGCCACAGTTGGCTGACTTTGCTCTAGATTCACCCCATTTTTGATATCTTAGAATGATATTATTCTAAACCAGGAGATATCATCCAGCTTATGCTGGGCTTTTTCTTCTCCCCATTTCTTGAGCTAATCATGTCACTTTTGTATGTTGCAGGATGAGAAATCATTAAGTAGGGACATGTAGCTTGTTAGAAGAGCACTTTGTGATGATTTCATGAACTGGTTATAAAAAAATTCAAACTATCTTTATAGTCCCGTAAAGTATATATATATATATATTTTTTAAGATTTTGTTTATTTATTTGACAGAGAAACACAGTGAGAGAAGGAACACAAGCAGGGGGAGTGGGAGAGGGAGAAGCAGGCTTACCGCCGAGCAGGGAGCCCGATGTGGGACTCAATCCCAGGACCCTAGGATCATGACCTGAGCCAAAGACAGACGCTCAATGACTGAGCCACCCAGGTGCCCTATAGTCCCGTAAAGTATAAAGCCTTTCACATGTCACAAACATTGGAATGACAGAAACAAAAGTTAAAAAAAAAAAACAAACACAGTTAAGTGAAGATTTTTTTTCATTGTCAGATATCTTCCTACAGTCTTTCTTTCAACCTCTAATTCAGAGAAATGCCTTCTAGCTACCAAATGCCTTTGGCTTCTCTCAGTTACTTACCAGACATTCCCATGTAAAACACACTGCAGATCTAATGTCTTCAAGCCACAATAATTTACCATGTCTAGTGATATGAGGCCTTGGCTATGGAGTTCCGGTCTTGCCTGGGCTCACTCATGTAACTGTGTTCAGCTGGTGGGTAGACAGGGGTCTGGACTCATCTGGGACAGCTGGCACAGCTAGGTCTTTCTCTCTTCACCCCAGCCTTCTACATAGAAGCAGCATTCTAAGTGAGCACAGGTGGAGGCTGAAAAGCCTCTTGAAGCCCAGGTTCAAGAATTTGCACTGCATCATTTTCTCCACATTCTGTTGTTCCAAGCAAGACCGAATTCTAGCCTAGATTCAATAGAGAATTTATTGACACCAGATAACCTACCATAGCACTCTAGGTGTTGTCATCACATTGGTTTGTGTTGGCTCTTGTCGTTTTGATAATATGGAAAATTCAAGAAGATTGCCTGTGGAGACAGTGCAGAGGATGAACACAGTACAGAGGATGAAAATGCTATGAGATCCTCAAATATGTCAGGGACAGGCTCAGGACAGGCAGTTGGAGGATTTGGGAGAAAGGAAGTAATTCATGGTAAAGATTGTAGAGACAATGGTATGGGAATGCTTTGGTCATGGCCACAGTCAGAACTGTGGATCAAGAAGAGCCCCCAGAAGCTGTCATAGTCAACAATATGCATGTTAGTGGCCAGCCTTCCATGTTAAGTGTTTTAGTTCAGATTTAAGACCTTCTTCATCTAGAATATCATGCTAGATCTTTACAGTAGTAAAAGACACAATTTTAAATGTTGGTAGGAAACAACTGGGGCTCTGAGTGGCAACAGTTAGTGATGGGAAGGAGAGATGCAGCCAGGTTATGATATTGCTGCAGGACAATCCTGACCCATTCTACTATGACTTAATGCTCAAGTTAATTCTACCCAGAAACCTGATAATGGCATTAGCAATAACTTGTTTCTTCAATTCTAAGATGCCATCTATTTTAAGTTGCATTCTGATTTATATACTATCAGTAACTATAATTATAAGGTGCCACTAATTGTTAGGATGCATCCTGATTGGGGCACCTGGATGGCTCAGTGGATTAAGCGTCCAACTCTTGATTTTGGCTCAGGCCATGATCTCACCATTGTGAGATCAAGTCCCACGTGGGGGTCCACACTGGGTGTGGAGCCTGCTTTGGATTCTCCCTTTCCCTCTCTCTCTGCCCCTCCCCCCACTCTCTCCCTCTATAAAAAACAAACAATAAAACATGCATCTTGATTGATTTCAGAGACAAATTATAAGAAAACATGCTTTTTAGAGGTAACAGAACTGGCTAGTAATAATAACAAAAATAGCATAAACTAAGCAATAAGCATAGAAACACGCTAAGCATTTTACATATTTTTCCATCAGTCCTTATAACAGTCCATGAAGGACTTTCTATGATTGTAGTTCCCTATTACATGAACAAGGCAACTGAAGCTAAAAAGATTAAGTCACCTCTTCAAGGTCATGTAACTAGTAAATGCAAAGCTAAGATTCTATCCTTGGTCTAACTCCTCACTCACCCTGAACTTTTAATCACTCAGCCCTATGGCTTTTCCTGCAAATTGGTCATAGACATGGGACAAGGTATTGTTCAAATAACCCCCACAAAAACAAGTTAAAACAAATTAATCCTTCAAAGATCTGAAGTTAAAACAGAATGGAGAAAAGCTGCAGGCAAGTGGGCTCATACTCACTTTTCCACCGATCAGAGGGCAGTGTAAGGAATTTGCTCGTTAGATAAAAGGCAGAGTGCTTTCTATTCCAGACATTCCCATGTAGACATTTCATTTCTTCCTTTTTTTTTTTTTATGACCCAGTAGTGCTCAAGCTTTAGCAAGCATAGGAATTACCATACATATATAATCTTAAAACTTCTGTACTTTATGGGCAACTTTGAGAACTTTCAAGAAAAGTTTTGTCTTTATCCAATGTTGGCACACAAATGTATTCAGGATTTTATAACCCTTAAGCTGGATACCACTGCTTCCACATGAAAGCGCCTAGCAGATGACACTCTTCAGCATTCAGTGATGTTCCATCTAATTTTATTATTCTACCACTACTTATTTAAGCATTAGCTTTTGGAATGTGGCTGAACCATTACTTTTTCATCCATTCAGTGTAGCTTGATAAATCATCCCTTATGTCTGGTACTATATCTAAATATTATGCTGGGATGCTAAGATAAAATATATAGTCCCTGACTTCAAAGAGTCTGTGGTCTATAAGAAACCAAGAGTTGAAAATATGGCCATGACTGAGATCAGGATAATTTGGCAGCACAGGTAATGAACATATATCCCACCTGGGCTGGTCAATTTAGCTTTCCTGATAAGCTGAAGCTCCTGCTGAATTTGGAATTATGTAAGAATGAGACATTTAAAAATATGTAAAAATGAGATGAGATAGATGGTTCAAGTAAGAGAAGGAAAGCAAGGAAACCAACTATTCACATTACTCAGCAGCTTACATTTTTCACTAAACTGCATATCATGAGCATCCTTATGGATCAGTGATAAGAATTAATTTATTTTTTTCTAATAGGTACATAGTAATCCCAAGACTAGAGGCAGATTATTCAACTATTCCTTTACTCTTGGACATTCAGATTATTTTCAGGATTTCGCTACTATAAACAATGTTGTCATAAACATTCATTTATGTATAACTGTATGCTTACCTGTTTTGATTTCTCCTAAGATCATATCTGCAATTTGACATTATTGAGTAAAAGGATATTTCATCCAAAAAAAAAAAAAAAAAGTCAAACTACCGTATTGATTTATCCTCTCATCTAGCAGTGTAGGTACAAATCTTATTAAATTTTGCTGATTTAATGAGCACAATAATAAGAGATCTTCATTGTAATTTTTACTACCTGGACCAGGTTGAAAATGTTTTCTTTTCTGTGATTAGCCTGTTTATATCCATTGGGCATTTCCCTGTTGTCTTTTTTTTTTTTCATCATTTTTAGGGTTTCTTTTGAATACTTAGGATATTAACTATTTGTATTTTGAATTATACACATTATTTTCATTATTTGCATTTTGACTTTTTTATGATGACTTTGACTTTGTTAACATCATTTATGATGTATTTAGTTATAACATTATTTTTAATTTCATAAATGCATATGCATTCTTTGCTTTTAGTTTCTGAGCTTCCTCTAGAAAGTCTTCCCTATCTTGAATTTATTCTAACACTTTTATCATTTCTAAAATTTAGATTTCTTGTTCATCTTACAACTATCATTTTAGGGTTGCTTTATCTTTCAGAAAAAATTATAACTGGTTTTCATGTAAGTAATAATTAAATATATATTTTTTCTCACCAGGGCAGGTCAGCTGGGATTTGAGAGAACAGCCATTTTGGAACTGTAGGAATGTCATTTAGAATACCTCTTATTTTGGATGGATGTGCTTGCTAATAGGGAGTTGGGAGAGGAAGGTAATGTAGGAAGGTGAATGAATTTTGTCCTGAAATCTGATTCTTTCTCAGATCTGATTTCTATCGCTTATGTGGATTTTTCTCCACGTTATTTCTAGCAGAATTGAATTTGACCCACTTTTTGAAAGGTCAGGCAGCCATTGGTAAGCATAAATGATGACTTAAAACCCAACTTGGCTCATCAGAGGTTCTTTGGAGCCATGGTGGATGCTTATGGTGATACTTCTTTATGTTGATGCTGTAATTATATCTTTGGAATGGTTGCTTACTTACTGGCCCAAGAATGTGAATTGAAACCTAAAGGATTGTTTTATAATTGTAAAACTTTTGAAAGTGAAATGAGTTTTTTTCTTGCTAAATTCAGCCCCATAGTCAATCCATCACCTCTCGAATGCCAAAATACAGTACTTTTCAGCTTTGGTTATTTCTACATTTGATCTGCTGTCAAACAGCAGTTAAGCTGATGCACAAGCATTATTTTGATAAGACCATTTCTAAAGACAGAATTCAAAATAAGAACATTATAGTCTCTCCCATTAATGTCAGATAAATAATATTCTGCCAGACATTGTTGGGGCACTTCTGAAAATCTATTCTCTTTCAAATTGCACTGCATTATATTTTCTGAAGAATGTTTGGTCCTTTTTGAAATTGTTTAGAGTAAAAGTTTTCAAGAGCAGTTTTTTTAGAAGCTGGGTTGGCTTTTATTGGAATCTGTTTTATCCTAGAGAGTAGTTTTCTGGATAAATGCTAGAGAATGATCAGAACAAGCTGAACAGAAACACCCTGTGTGGGGTGCTCTGACCAGTTAGAAGATAGTGTCAGGACTAGCTCTTTGGCGTGGGAAAAGGGTCTCAGGACCAGGACACCCAAGATAGCAATATTAATTCCTTTATCACTTTGATTTTTGGTTGGGGTCTTAAAATGGGCCTAGTCTAAAAGATCACCAGCGTGGCTTTAGTGGTCCAGGAGTTACCCTGGCCGTTTGGGTTATCTCTGAGGTTATGTCTCAGCCCAGTAAAAATGCAAGCCTATTGTCTATTTTAGAAAAGTGGGCTCCAGGGATACAGAGCCATTTATATTTCTCATATTCTATAATCCAAGCAAGTGAAAGGTAGACTCGGGGATAACAACTGAAAACATTAATTTGTTAATTCAACTAAAATATATTGAGTCCTTAAAATATACAAGGCAGTGCAGGAAATATAAAATAAATAAAACCAAGGAGTAATAAAATAGTGGACATACATTAAAGTCAGGATATAGCAAACCGGAATAATTAAGGAATTACCAATTTTGAAAAGGAAAAAGAAATCCCAGAAGATGGTATATTCTTAATGAGAGAGTTACACAACATGGACTTTGAATAGGAACAATCCCAAGGGTTCTGGGTAGAAATAGGAGGACTGGCACCTCCAAGGTTAGAGGAGAAAATTCATGCTAACTTTCTAGTGAGTATCAACTCCATTCAAAGCATCATGCTTCCTGCCGTGGGAACAAAGTTGAAACAGGCATGAATCATGCAGGAACTAGCTCCAGCAGGGAGATGAGACACTTTCCCAAATAAAGATGGTACAAGATAGAAAGTAATGCATTACACTAGAAGTATATATAAATCTTTGTTCTGGGAATTGTGTTGGAATTTAGAGAGATACTCAACATGACAGGAGGCCAGAGCCAGGGGACTTGAAAACACACACGTCTTTTAGCATTTCACTATGGTATCTAATTCTAAACTTAAAAGAACCATGAGTGGTAGATAAAACAGGCCAAGATTCATTATTATCTCTGTTTTACAGGTGAGGAAACTCACTAAGAGAAGAGGGCTTTTGCTATTATTTTTTGTTGTAGTTGTGTTTCACTCCTCAACAGTAGTTTCATAAGGTTGTTGTTGCTAAAGGGAATTCACCCTGACGTGGGACCAAAGAATCAGTTGCTTTATTCCAGCCCATCAGTGGATTGGACATTACGGATGGTGTTCTTGGCATTCGTGATTGACAATCTATATGCTGAAGCTGTATGAAGCTCAGTTTCCCCATGTATCAAGTGGGACATAATAAAGCCTACTTAAAAATCAAACAAGAAAGACTTTTAAAAATGATACACAAAGGTAAGGTGTTAAGTTTTGCATGAACATTCAGTCCAAATTCAGTGCTATGACATCACCTTTAAAATTTATCCCAGTGAAAGATGCTTAAAATCTGAAATATTTAGGCCTATGAGGATTTTGTCACAATCAACAAAATTGCACTATCACCAAATTGTCCACATTCTACTGGGACCTAGTATTTTCATTTAACTTGAAAAGCAAAAAAGATCAATTTAACTGTAATTCTATGGAGGTGCCTTGTTCAACTTCACAAACAGATAAGCATCAGTGTATAGTGTATACTGTGACTATGCTTAGATAATTTAAGAGATCCTGATGGACTTTAGAATTGGTTTTATGAATGTTGGTTTCACTTATAGTACTATTATACTTCTGACACTTTAAAATATGTGCTGATGTAGTGTCAAACAATGAACAGAGACAAGCAACAACAACAACAAAAAGATACAGAATATGCTAATCTCTGACACACAGGTCTTAACGTTACTTTGCAACTTCTATCTTCCAAAGAATCACTTAGAGTTAAAATGGTGGGAACTAGTATTAGTCATTTACTCTACTGTCTAGTTCAATGAAAATGCCAGATTACAGGTTGCATATCCATGTTGCAAATTTGCTGTCTGTAAGAGAACATGGCTTCCTGAGATTAAAAATAAAGGAGAAGAAGAGTCTGGAGATTTAAATGTGCCTTGTGGCACAAAATGACTTCTGGTATAATGTAACATAACAGGGATGATAATTTTGGTTGTGACATAAATTCATTCATAAAAGTAACCAAATACACTGTAGCTCTTGCAACTAGTGCTATTGTATTCTTTTTCTCCATCTTCTCTTTCTTTAAATCTCTTTTCAATTAGGGAATCTACTCTCTGAATTGATATGGAGATCTTTCTAAGCAAAAATAAATTTTCTCAGGGTTAAATTTTAGAAAGATGAACTGAACAAACCATGTCAGTTTCCATTAATCCAGAAAACCTTTCAGCATTACAATCTCTTCCAGGAAGGATTTTTTTTTTTTTTTAATAGTCCTGTAAGTGCTTTCTGATGTATAAAGATACCCCCTGAAAAAAACTCTGAATAACCTCAGCCACATTTGCCATATTATAACATCAGGCTGTTCAGTGAAAGGGCCTAAAAGACTTGATCATTAGACATGAGATTTTTGTGGTTAATGAGAGTTCCTACGAATCAAGGCCTTTGACTTTGAAAGGAGAGAGCTTGACTGCAATTTTGGTATCAATTTCAGGTTAAGAAAATACACTGGACTATAGGAAAATATTTGGCGATTCACACAAAAAGAGGCTACTAGAGCAAAAATAATCTTACTGATAAAGACCATGAAGTAGCTTTGCACAATGCAGAAAGTACCCCAAACCTGCTAGAGCTGACATTACACTGCATTTCTGATTACTGGTGAGCCTGCTAGTTACATACCGGGAAAACTGCTCCAAAGTGAGAATGAACATGTAGGCTATATTGACTTGGTCCATGGGGGTCAGGTAAAGAACTGCACATTAGCCTTTGTTGTGGAAAGGCTTCCTACTTACATTTGTACAGCTGGGGAAACAGGCCAAGAAGATTTGAAAAAAGTATTTAAGAAGTAATTCTCAATTCTGGAGTGTTCTAGATGCTCAAACTTATTAATATATCCTATAGCAATTCATATTTTCATCACCTCTGCCGAACCCTGGAACGAGTACTATCCAAATTATTCAAAAGTCTCTTAAAGTTGAATTAAGCTTTTCTAGATTTAAAAAGCACTTTCCCATAAACTAGTATGGTAGGAAAATTACAGACTTATTAACTTGTCTATGCTCTCTTGATTTTTTTCTCTTGTCTTTGAATTCTAGCAGGTAGCAAGAGTTTTTAATGTATTGCTTTAGGGCTTTCGCCATGGCTGAAAGGTGAAGCAGGCTTTCCTCCAGGCATATGAAGAAACAGGAATTTTTTAAAGAAAACTATGACACATTGCTGGAAGGGCAGAAAGCTGCAGAGTACACTTGTGATGCAGGGGAGATCTAAGAGAATGGAGGGAAACAGATTTCTCTGGGTCCTTGGGTCTGGTTCTGAGGCATTACCCTTTGCCAACAGACACCTCAAATTTGGAAAGTGAGAATGAGAAGTGCTGAAAGGAGTGGCCTATTGGTACACCTAAAGGCGTCTACACCAGGCACAAATCCATGCCCAAGGCCACAGACATTTGGGACCCAAAAGGACCTTGTAGGCTTAAGACAGGCTGCCTGGCAAAAACAACGGAGAGTATTGATGGCCTGTTATTGCTATACTTGATTTATACAATCCTGTGGGTTTATGACTTAACAAAGATTATGTGACCAGTCAAAGGTAAAGCAAAAGAAGAACCCAGAACTTCTCCAGCCCTATCCAGATTCCTTCTGTTACAGGGCTCCAACTGCAACTTTTTCAATTGAAGCTAATTCTAAATTCTTATCCCACATCAGCTGCCAAACATTTCACCTCTGGAAATCCAGCTGCTAACGCTATTTTTCACCAGTAGAAACACGGAACAATTTATATTTTTATGACTCACTTCCCAGAGACCCTGTATGAATAAAAAAGTTGTATATGCGAAGGGCTTTGTTAGTTGTTTGGAAGCATCCCATTATCTATATTCAAAACAGTTGCTGCTGGGTAATGAAGCAGGGGGATTGAGAATAAGATAAGAAGGGGTCTATGGCTTATTACCAAAATTAAAAACAAAATAAAATAATAAATGTATACATTGATAAGGCTGCATCAGTTAAGTAAAAGATTACATTTCTATGCTTTTGACAGGACTAATAGCAAAATATTTTAACAATACAATTGTTTCATCCTGATTAGGATCTTTCTTAAGCTCTTAATGTTTTAGATTACTAGAAAAAAAATTAAATAATTACATAATGAATATAGTTTATTGAATAATGTTTTTGCAGTTTTCCCCTTCATTTGGGTGTGTGTTTGTGTCAATTTTATTGAGGTAGGATTTACATACAATAAAATTCACTAATTTTTTAAGTGCATAATGTTAGGGTTTTGATAAGTGTGTGAAGGCTTACGAATGCTGCTACCGTCATGATATAGAACATTTATATCACCCACAGAAAGTTTCCTTTCGTTCTTCTGTGATTAGCTTTCTCCCCTACTGCTGGTCTTTGGCAGCAACAGATTATTTTTCTTTTCTTTATTTTCATTTTAATTTATTTTGACAAGAATACTTAACATGGGATATATCCTCTTAACATATTTTAAGTGTACAGTACCATATTGTAAAAGATACATACAACGTTTTACAGCAGATCTCGTATTTATCTTGTATATCTGAAACCTCATGCCCGTTGTTTAGCAACTCCTGATTGTCCTACCCCTAGCCCCTGCCAACCACTACTATATTCTCTGATTCCATATTTCACTTAACTCAATGTCTTCAAAGTTCACCCATGCCATTACATATTTCAGGATTTCCTTCTTACACAAGGCTAAATAATATTCTATTGCATGTATGTACCACATTTTTCATTATTCATCCATCTGTCAATGGGCATTCAGATTGTTTCTACATCTTGGCTATTGTGAATAGTACTGCAAGGAACATGGGAGTGGTAATATCTTTCTGTGATCCTGATTTCTATTCTTTTGGATAAATACACAGAAATGGAATTTACAGAGGATACAGTGGAAAATAAAAAATAGAGATAAAAGAAATAGAGAATAGAAAAATCACATGATCATCTCAATAGATGCAAAAAAAGCATTGGATAAAATTTAACATCTTTTCATGATAAAGACTCTCAACAAACTAGGAATAGAAATTACTTCAATATAATAAAGGCTATATGTGAAAAGCCCACAGCTAATATCATACTCAGTGATGAAAAACTGTAAGCTTTTCCTCTAAGATCAGGAATAATGCAAGGATGCCCACTGCTGCCACCCTTACTCAACATAATATTGGATGCCCTAGCCAGAGCAATTAGGCAAGCAGAATAAATAAAAGACAACCAAATCAGAAATAAAGAAATAAAATTGTTCGGGCGCCTGGGTGGCTCAGTCGTTAAGCGTCTGCCTTCGGCTCAGGTCATGATCCCAGGGTCCTGGGATCGAGTCCCACAACGGGCTCCCTGCTCCGCGGGAAGCCTGCTTCTCCCTCTCCCACTCCCCCTGCTTGTGTTCCTGCTCTCACTATGTCTCTCTCTGTCAAATAAATAAATAAAATCTTTAAAAAAAATTGTTCTTGTTTACAAACGACATATTCTTATATATAGAATACCCAAAAGACTCCACATACACATGCGCGCACACACACACACTTATTAGAAATGGTAAGTGAATTCAGTAAGATGGCAGGATATCAAATCAGCATACAGAAATCATTTGTGTTCCATATACTAACAACAAACTATCTGAAAAGGCAATTAGGAAAACAATCACATTTACAAAGGCATAAAAAAGAAAATATTTAGAAATAAACTTTAAAAAGTGAAAGAGGGGTGCCTGGGTGGCTCAGTTGGTTAAGCGACTGCCTTCGGCTCAGGTCATGATCCTGGAGTCCCAGGATCGAGTCCCACATCAGGCTCCCTGCTCAGCAGGGAGTCTGCTTCTCCCTCTGACCCTCCTCCCTCTCATGTGCTCTCTCTCTCTCAAATAAATAAATAAAATCTTTAAAAAAAAAAAAAGTGAAAGAATTATGCATTGATACTACAGAACATTAATGAAAGAAATTAAAGAAGACACAAACACATGGAAAGACATGTTGTGTTCATGTACTGGAAGACTTAATATACTTAATATTCTTGAAATGTCCATGTTACCCAAAGCTATCTAAAGATTCAATGTAACCTATCAAAACCTCAATAGCATTTTGTACAGGAGAAGGAAAAAAAAAATCCTAAAATTCTCATGGAATCACAAAGGACCCTGAATAGTGAAAATCATCTTGAGAAGAACAAAGCTGAGGGCTTATACTACCTGACTTCAAAACATATTACAAAGCTACAATAATCTAAACTTTATGGTACTGGCATTAAAACATACATGTAGACCAATGGAACAGAATAGGGAGCCCAGAAATACATCCATGCACACATGTCAACTGATCTTAGACAAGGGTGCCAAGAATACACAATGGGGAAAGAATATCCTTCAACAAGTGTTACTGGGAAAACTGGATATCTACATGCAAAATGAAATTGGACCTTTATTTTACCACCATACACAAAAATCAACTCAAAATAGATTAAAGACTGAAATAAGACCTGAAACTATAAAACTCCTACAAGGACACATGGGGGAAAACCTTCATGACACTAATCTTGGCAAATATTTCATGGTTATAACACAAACAGCACTAGCAACAAAAGCAAAAAACAAACAAGTGATTTATTTTTTATCACTCTTATTTTGCCATGTCTCTTTCAGAATTTCATTATAAATGGAGTAATACAGGATGTACTTCTTTATGTCTGACTTCTTTCACTTATGTATATATGACAAGCTAATTCATATATATATAGTCCTCTACATTTATTAAATATAATATATATATATATAATATATAGGACCTAGAGTAGTCAAAATATTTGGGGAAAAGAAGAACAATATTATAGGACTCATACTTCATTATTTTAAGGATTATTATACAGCTACAGTAATAGATGCTGTGGTACTGGATAAAGACGGACATATGTTTGACTGCAACATTATAGAAAATCCAAAAATACACCCACATATATATGGCCAGTTGACTTTTGTCACAGGTGCCAAGGCAATGCTACAGGCAAAGCATAATCATTTCATCTAATGGTTCTAGAATAGTTATCCATCAATATGCAAAACAATAAAAAAAATTAGAAAAATGAAACTCAACCTTATAGCACACCATACACAAGTACTAACTCATAGTAAATTATAGACTTAAACATAAGAGATAAAATTATAAACATTCTCGAATATATATATGTATAAATATTGGGAACTTAAGTCAGGCAAAGACTTTTAAAATAGTGTATAGAGAGCACAAACTGTAGAAAAATTTAATACACTGGACTTCATCAAAGTTAAAAGTTTGTCTCTTCAAAAGGAACTGTTAAAAAATAAAAAAAGCAAATAATAACTTTTTGAAAACATTGGTATATGTTTTCATAGCAAAGAGGATAAGGTGAAGGAACTCTGGCTGGAGAAATGTGGTGAAATCCTAATTAAGGCGAAATGTTATTTTTAGAATTGTGAGACAGTTTGATTCACCTTCTAGTCCCATGGAATGAACAATTTTCACCTCACCTCTCCCTTCTACTTCTCCGCATAAACTTGTGCAAAGCTATTAGACTCCTGCAGTAAAATCATGACAAATTTCTCAGGCATTGTGTTTAGATTCTAAGGGGAAAGTCCCTGCCACATGTGAAGTAGGAGTTTTAGGCTAGAAGTCAGTTTGATTACACCTTCCAAGGGCTTCCATGATCTCAGTCTCCAATGTGAACATCAGAGATTTGGACAGAATATTTACAGTCATGAATGGTTATGATCCAGAACAATACTTTTAGACAACAGACAAAAATAAATTGACAATAGCTCTGTTTTCTTTTTGGCTACTTTTCTTTATGATCTGATCTCATATGACAATACATTTGAAAATAATACTTAAAAGATGAAAAGGCCTTTCAAATAGTTTTCCAAGTAACATTTAAAATGTTTTCTATTCTTTTATGAGTTCTAGACATTGCCTATGGAATTTAAAGAGAGAAAAAACATTTTTCAAGCATTGAAGCTAGCATAAAGTAGATTTCTTTTAGACTTATCAATAAGGATTAGCATTTAAAGTACCAACAGGATGTTGCTATCTTATTTTAAATATCTGTTCCCACACTGGATACCCAAAGTATTGTATTTTAACCAAGTAGCAGAGTGGTTAGGATAAAAAATGTTCCAAACTCACATACACTCAATCATTAAATGAGTCATAAATGACTGAAACCTTGAAAACTGACTAGTTGATTAGCTTAGAAATTTGAAAGATCTCTTTATCGTTATATGGTTTTCCATCAGAAAACAGTACATAACTAATAATGCTACATTTACTAAACTTCTGATCACCTTCTCCGGCCCAAAATAGGCTCTACAATTACCAATAGACACCACTTATTCTTGGGAATAGATAATTAGAG
This sequence comes from Neomonachus schauinslandi, assembly GCF_002201575.2. Lineage (NCBI taxonomy): Eukaryota > Metazoa > Chordata > Mammalia > Carnivora > Phocidae > Neomonachus > Neomonachus schauinslandi. The sequence goes on from NC_058403.1 coordinate 134,453,419, forward strand.
ATCACATTTTTTTATTTTTTGAATATACCCACATTGCCGAGACATGAACATTATCTCCTATGAAAACTTTTATTACTTAAACTCATTTTACACTCTGTTATAAGGCTTTATTAATAGTAAAAAAAAATACTCTCTATGATTATTCTCATGTTGTCTGCATTTTATAACATATTTAAACTCTACATGGTATCATTGGTTGCCTATATTATTTGTACTTGGAAAGTATATGTATGCACATATCTGCTAACATTTATATCTTTTATTCAAGGTATTTTACTATTTTTACATATTATGAGTCTTAAAATACAAATGTCAAAGTAATTTCTTTTCACTACACCTTGGCTAATTGAATTTAAATTAAAAAAAAAAGAATACCTAAATCTACCTTATACATCTTACATATTCAGTATAATAATGCCATATCCTATACAGCAAGAAAGTGAAGTCTAACTTTCTTTTTCTTTTTTTAACACAAGAGAATAAAAAATCTGAATATTCAACATGCCCTTTCTTCAACACTGGCTTTTTTTTTTTTTTACTAATGGTCTATAATAGACAGCACAGATCCTAAATGGGGCATTAAAATAATTTAAAAAATAGTTTTCCTAATATTTTCTTCCATTTATGCACCAATTAAAGTTGTTATTTTCCAAATTGTATGTCAAACACACTCATTTTTCCATTTTCATCCCAAGGACCATCCTAGATACTATCATTTTTTTGCCTGAACTACTGTCATATATCTTAATATAGATGTCTTCTAAATGTCTTGCTTATATATTTCTTCAAAGATTCAAGAAACCTATCTTTGTTATCTTTGCATAATATTAAATGGAACTCTAAAATTATTTATTATGAGTTTACACAGTTGCAAAGGATGGTAATTTGTGACTTCTTATCAGCATTGACATGTAAAAATAAGTTGTTACATGCCTCCTTGAAAGGCTCAATGGGTAATAAATATAATAAAAGTCTGTTACTCTATCAGGCATCTGCACATGATAGAATAACTTATTTCAGACTAGCCTTTCTGCTATAAAGAACTAGAAAATTGGAGAATGTTTTAAAACAATTATTCTCCAACAATGCATAGAAAGAAACATGGGATTAGGGTAAGACTTCACAGAGCAGGGCAAACACTATTAATGGAGCTAGAACAAATATCAGGGAGTTAAAAGGTAGAAAACTAACAGAGTTCATACCTGATTGGAAAATGTTAAAGTTCTGACCAGCCAAAGAAGTCACATCTTGTGAACATTTGAGACATTTAGTTAAGGTTCTAGTAAGGTTATGCCTTAAAAGGAAGGACAAACTGGCCTGACTCTAAAAATTACTCTATATCTGTCCTAAAAAAAAAAGAAAACAAACTTAAAAATCAGCCTACAAACTATAAAACTGACTCACAAGTAAACTGATTGCTTTCCAGAACAAAACTTAACATTTTTAAAAGGAAACAACAAAATCTAGGTAAACAAAGATGCATCATTCAAATATCCAGCATCCAATAAAAATAATTACCATGTAAAGAAGACAGATGTAACTTGTAATTAGTCCATAGAAACAAACCTAGGGGAAAAAAGTTAATTAGAGGACAAGGATTTAAAATAGCTACCGTTATTACTATGTTTAAAGATATAAAGGAAAACATGAACACAATAAAAAGATTAATACAAATTATAAAACAGAACGAAAAAAATTGTAGTGGTGAAAAATACAATGTCTAAAATGAAATTTTCATTGGATGACCTGAGCTGGTCAGGAACTACAAAAGAAAAGATTTGTGGACTTGATGAATGGGCCTCATGAACTATTTGAATGGAAGAAAAGAGAGGTGAAAAAAGATAGAATAATGAAGCAATGATTAGGAATATGTGAGACAGTATCAAGAGGTCCAGCATACATGTAATCAGAGTCTCAGAAAGAAGGGAAGAAGAAATAGTATAGGGAAATAGTAGCCAAAAAATGTTCAAATTTGATGAAAAACACCCAGATATCTAAGAAGCTCAAAGAACCTGCAGAAAAAGAAATAAGTCAAATAAACCACCAAGATGCATCATAAGAAAATTGTTGAAAATAAATAATTTTTAAAAATGTAAAACAACTATAGAAAACATATATTACATGCAAAGAAACAAAGATAATGATACCACTGCATTCTCATCAGATCAAATCCAAGTCAGATGACAATGGAATGACAGTTAAAGTAATTGAAGGACAAAAAAACTGTAAACCTAAAATTCTACTACCAGAAAAAATACACTTCAAAAATAAAATAAAAACTATTTCAGAAAAATAAAAACTGAGAGACTTTGGTCCCAGCAGAGCTGCAGTTAAGAGAAATGTTAAAGGATGTTTCTTAGGCTGGAGGACAATTATACCAAATGGAAATGAACCTAAAGAAATGAAGAACATAATAAATTATATTCATGTAGGAAAGTATAACTTTTTCTCATTACTAAATTTCTTTAAAGGCAATTATAGAAATAAAATATCTGAAAAAAGGATAATGGACAAAAATGAAAATGTACTATATTTAAGTTCTCTCATTACACATGAAATGGTATAAAATTATTTCAAGGTATACTGTGACAAATTAAAGATGAAAATTGTCAACACTAGAGTAAAATCCACAAAATTAAACAAAGAAGTATAGCCTATAAACCAATAAAGAGATAAAGTGAAATATTAACATACACCCAATCCAAAAAGTACAAAAATAAAAATAGGAAAAAAGAGGGATCCCTGGGTGGCTCAGTAGGTTGAGCAACTGACTTTGGCATAGGTCATGATCCCTAGGATAAAGCCCCATGGCAGGCTCCCTGCTCAGCAGGGAGTCTGCTTGTCCTTCTCCCTCAGCATCCCACCCCCCACCCCCACTCATGCAATAGCAAAATGGTATATGTAAACCCAAGTACAACTACCATTGCATTAAATGTAAACTGTCTAAATATATCAAATGAAAGGAAAATGCTATAAGAATAGATTTTTAAAAACCCAGAAACAACTTTATGTCTTCAAGAAACGCACTTTAAATGTAAAGACTGAATAATATTAAAGGCATCTGATGGAAAAAGAAAGATCATGCAAACAGTAAACCTAAGAAGATCAGAGTGACTATATCAGACAAATTATTTCCAACAAGGAATATTGGAGTGACTGTATCAGACAAATTATTTCCTACAAGGAATATTACCAGAGATAAAGGTGGATATTCATTATGATACATATCATATATAAGACTAGAACAACTTAAATACTATCAACAAATGTAGAATATATGCTCATTTCAAATACTTAGGAAACATTCACTAACATTGACAATATTCTGGGTCATAAAACAAGGCTCAAAATTTTAAATCAATGGTTAAAACACTACTTCTGTTCAACATTATATCAAAGTCCCACACAGTGTAAAAGAAAAGAAAAAAAACAATAGAATAAAAAATAAACTAAATTAAACTAGTTAAATCATAAATAAATAAGTGAATAATAAATAGATAATAAAAGGATACAAATCGGAAAGGAAGAAGTAAAACTATATTTTTTTTTGTAGATGACATGATCAGGTACCAAAAAAGCTGAATGAATTTATAGAAAGCTACCAGAAATAGGCAGTTTCACAACATTATAGGATACAAGATCAAAAAAGTAATTATATTTCTGAATATGATCAGTAATCATACTATATTTTTAAAATATTTTTGAGGCATTAAAAAGCTTAAAACACACGGATAACTTTAACAAAGATATGGATATGCAAGACCTATATGTTGAAAAGAACAAAATGTTCCTGAGAAAAACTAAAGAAACCAAAATAAATAGGGAGATATATCATGTTCATGCATTAAAACACTTAATAATATTAAAATGGAAATTCCCCTCAAAGTAATCTGTACACTCAATACCACCAGATTCAAAATACATGCATACTTCCTTGTAGAAATTAACAATCTAATTCTAAAAATTTTGTAGAAATTCAAATAACATATAGATTAGCAAGACAAATTTTGAAAAATCAGAACACAATCAAAAGACTTATGCTATAAAGCTGCATTAATACAGAAAATATAGTATTTGGTTGGAAACTATAGACATATAAGTCAACATGACTGAGTAGAGAGCCCAAAATTAGACCTATATAAATGGTAATTAAACTTCAAAATGCCAATGTTATTTAATGGGAAAAGATATGGAAAAAAAAATGGATTGTGATGCCTACGTTGCACCATAGACAAAATTAAACTCAAATGTACCAAGGAAAAAATCACAAAATTTCTGGAAGAAAACGTGGGAGAAATCTTTATGTCCTTGGGATAGGCAAAGATTTCTTAGGTCACAAAAAACATTAATCATAAAAGAAAGAAATATAAATTGGAATTTATTTAAGTTAAAACTTTTTGCATTTTAAAAATGTTTCCTTCAGAAAATGAAAAACAATCCAGAATGGAAGAAAATATTTCTAATGCATATACCTAAAAAGAACTTTTACCTAAAACTTATTTAAAAAAAACCTTACAGCACAATAACAAAAAGAAAAACGCTCCTTTTTTAAAAATGGCAAAAGATTTTAACATATTCTTCACAAAAGAAGGTATATAAGTGACCCCATGAAGAAATTCTCAGTATCATTAGTCATCATGGAAATGCAAATTAAAATGGCAGCAAGTCACCAGCACCCCTCTGCTAGACTGGCTAAAATTAAAACTTCTGAAAATATCAAGTATTAGTGAGAATGTGGAGCAACCAGAAGGGTAACACCCTGCTGGTGAGAGTACAACATGTACAACCACTTCAGTTTGGCAACTTCTTGTAAAATTAAATATACATTTAACATATGATTCAGTAATTCCACTCCCAAGTGTTTACACAAGAAAAATGAAAACATATTTCATGTAAATGTTCATAGAACCTTTATTTAAAATGTTAAAAACTAAAAATCTTTCAAGTGTCCTTAAATAGCTAATGATTAAACAAATTGTGGCACAGACCCTTAAAGGAATACTAAACAGCATAAAGAGCAACAAATAAAATCTCTTGTAATCATAAGACTCCATGTTGTAAATTTTTTGTGATTAGTATTAATAAAAGCTGATTAAAAGAACATAAAATAAATTTTACAAAATATTAACAATGATAGAGTCTTTAGGATTAACTATCTTTCCTTTTTTGTGTATTTATAGGTATAAGCATTGGGCATTATATTAATTTGAGTAAGTAGATGGATAATGCAAGTTTTGTTATGGTGATATTACTGAATTTTTGGATCTCTATGCCAGCCACCACATTGTGATCTACCAAAAAAATATTTTCAACAATCTTAATAAAATGACAAATAGGAAATCACCTGATTTGTTAAAGAATTTGTTATGTTGTAACTAGTCATTTACTTTTTCAGTACCAAAACCAATAGTTCTAATTGTCCCTTTGTTTGGTATCCTAGAGCATTTTACCAGGGCAATATACCATAATAGATTCTAAATGGATAAAAGCTGAACTTTTGCAAATTATGAAAAATTATGTAAATTATGAGAAAATAGAATGAGTAAAGAGTGTTTTCAGGAAGACTAGTTTTAGAAAAGAATACATATGGGGATGCCTGGGTGGTTCAGTCAGTTAAACGTCCAACTCCTGATTTCTGCTCAGGTCATGATCTCCGGCTCATGTGATCAAGCCCCGCCTCAGTCTCCACTCTCAGTGGGAAGTCTGCTTGAGATTCTCTCTCTCCCTCTCCCTCTGCCCCTCCCCCCTTCACTTTCTCTCTCTCTCAAATAAATACATCTTAAAAAAGAAAAGAATATATATGGAAGTTGAGGAGTTGTAAAATGATTCCCTTAAAACAATTCATGCCAGAGTACCCTTTAGAATGAATACTATAAGGAGTGGCATCCCTAGGTCTGAACATCTCCACTTAACAGTTCTCCATTCTTATCTCTTGCTTTCTGCAGTCCACTCTCTTCACAGCAGCAAACTAAGTGATCAATATTTTCAACAATAAAGATTGGATTCAAAAAAATTCTCTCTCACTGCTATTCATTCAAAACTCTCCTGTATGTATCTACTGCAATTAGAATAAAATACAAATTCCTCAACTCAGAGGCCAGATTCTTCTCTCATTTTGCACTTCTCTCCTTCTCCATATCTGTGTTCTGGATATATACATCCTTCTATTCCTCAGACATAAGAAGTTCACACCTACCTAGGCCTTTGTTCCCTGGTACTCAACCTAAAGCAATCCCTGTAGACATCCCTTGTTTTATTGCTCTGTTTCACCCTTCCAACATTTATCACTGTCACTATTGCTCTTCTCCCTCTTCTAATATGCTTCATGACAGCAAAATCAAAACCTTTTGTCTTTTTTTTTTTTTCCTCTCCATTACCTAGAACTGTGCCTGGTAAGTCCTTAAAACATTTTTCCAATAGGGGAATGAATGCCAAATAGTTTTTCTAAAGACTATTTTTTAAAAGACATTTTGGTGTTGTTGAGCAATAACAACAAAAAAATTATTCTATTTTCCAATGTAAGTTTATCGTTTCCTAAAGCTAAAGAATGCACATGGTATGTTTCTTATTTGGCTGTACATCTGTAAGGAATCTTTGACTACGAGACAATTTAGAGAAGGTAGAAATTTCAAGTTCAATTAATTGCCTAGTAGTTTCCCTGAGGACATTTATAACACTGTTCCTAGGTCTTATTCATAAAAGAGCTTCTTTAAGTGACTGTAATAGACAGCCATTCCTTTGAAAACTGTCACCTTGACTGTGGCTTTATTGATTTCTACATTGCTTTTACTTTTGAGGTATCAAAGTAAAAAACAAAATGAAGATCATGCTAAATGGTTGATTGTAAAGGGAACTATTTTCTCCAAAGAATTGTGATTCTGAATAGGATAAGAGTAGGCAGTAATTATTGTCCTGAGCTAAGTATTAAGTTCTATTATTTCTCTTTTTTTAAAAAAAAAAGGCTTTATGTATTCATTTGAGAGACAGAGAGAGACAGAGCACAAGCAAGGGGGAGAGGCAAAAGAAGGAGAAGCTGGTTCCCTTGCTGAGCTGGGAGCCCGACACAGGACTCGATCCCAGGATCTGGAGATCTTGACCTGAGCTGAAGGCAGATGCTTAACCATTTGAGCCACCCAGGTGCCCCAAGTTCTATTATTTCTATAGTAGTATTTAGGACACGATGATGCTGCAATTAATAAGAACTGACAATGAATAAAATAGTGGACAAGATGAGAAGTTGTAAATTGAGAAACTATTTTAAAGGATAAGGGTCATTATGAAATCATTGAACTTTAATGGAAAAGGGAATAGAGCAGGGGTTGGATACTGAAAGATAAGGAGATGTGAATAAAAATGTATTCAAAGAGAAAATGTTCCCCCTCAAATTCCTGATAAAGTCATCATGAAATAAAATAGAATAATCCCACAAAGAAAATAAGTTATACATCCATGTTCAGAAATATTGTGGGAGACTTAAGTTCAGTTTTAATTTCTTCCACTTGTTCCCTTCACATACTAATGCAAAATCCATTTATACCAATTGCTAAGATTTCCTTCCCCAATGGTAAAAGCCAATTAAAGTTTTGCATACATTTCAAAAATCAGCCTTCCAAGGAAACTGAAAGTGGTTTGTGAATAAAGCTAAACAAACAACAAAAAGATACATTCACAGTAATGTTTTTTTTAAACAGCAAATATATGTTATAATTAGGTGTGACTAACTTTACCTACATTAGGGAATAAAATTTTTCTTATTGTTGGTATGAAATCCCAACAGCTATTTTTAGTAAAAGGAGTGTAAAAGATCTAGAAAAATATATCTGACTTTTTGTTTTTAAATAAACAATTTTCCTGCTTGGTGGTTTTAAAAAAAAGGTTTTGAGGAAAAAAGGTGGTTGTCCTTATTAGCTCAGAAATAATATGTTTGGTAAGTCAATCCAGTTGCATATTTATAGCATCATAATGATCAAGGTCATCATAGTTGGTAATGAAAATGCTAAAGTTTTCAAGGTTTAGAATTTAATTTTTCAAAATTTGCATAACTGTTCTTTTTGAGTTCTGAAATGTCACTTTATCAGATTATGAATGCCCAAGTAGGAAGTTGTGAAAAAAAAATGGTGGGGAAACTTAGCTTACAGTTGGAAGAATAGATTTTGAGCCTTGATTTTATTGCTTGTTAACCATATGATGTAATATGTTATTTTATAAGTATTAATTTTCTCATTTGTAAAAAGGATGACCAAGAATAATTTCCTCCAAGTATTAATATAGTGATGGACTGAAAATATGGCTGTAAAGTCACTAATTAAAATATCCTGTACAAGTCAAAAGGAAGCAGATATACTGTATGATTCTATTTATATAAAGTTCAAGAAAGGCAAAACAAATGTACAGTGATAGAAAACAGAACAATGATTATGGGGGATTGGGCTATTGAATGGAACATAACCCAAGGGAGGATTCTAGGGGGATAAAATACGCAATACTTTTATCTAGGTGGTTAAAAGATTATATACAATATAAAAAGTCATAAAGATGTGTACTTAAGATTTATGCATTTTGTAGTAAATTAAACCTCAATAAAATAAATAAAAAGAAGGCATTACTATGATACTCATCCATGTTCCTTAGCATTGCCACAAGGGCAATCATGAATGTTTTCTATTTTATTCTCAAGTCTGACCACTCCATTCTCCTCCTTCAATCAATTTTTGAACCAATCATTATTTCCTGGCCACATTTGCCTTTTAGCAGTTAAAAAGAAATTGTAAAAGGCCCACCTCTTTGCGTATTTACACTCTATTCCAACCTTGCCAAACAAACTCCAAGTCCTCTCTCATAACAGAACCTATATGCCGCCACTCATCCCAAAAATCTTCCCAGAAATATTCTAGACAGATAATCAGATAATTCTCTGCTGCAGGGCTAGTTTCATGGGCACACAACCACAGCGATAGTACAGGGCCCCACAATTAGAAAGGCTCTACACACTTGGTTAATGCTGTGCTATAGCCATCTTGAAATTCTTAAATTTTCAACAAGGGAATGTACATTTTCATGTTGCTCTGGATCTTGAAATTATGTACTAGGTCCTGCTCTTCTGACCCGTTGCTTTACCTGTACCAGTATCTTTGTTGTTGGGATTTATTATTTACTTCTCGGACTCTTTAACTTAGCAAGAATCCCTTTAATCATGACTATGGCTTTCCACTTCTATTTCAAGAATCCAGAATAACTCTTAGCATTTAATAGGCAGTGCATGAATATTGATTGATAGAATAACTAACTGACCCACTAACTGGGTAAATTAATTAATAACAGAGTGGATTAATTAATGTTATTAAGAGATTGATATGGCCAGTTAAGAAATGATAAAGGAGTAGAGTAGTAAACTGAAAATTGTATTTGCTCATTAATCAGATCTGTAAATTCATTCAACAAACATTAAATTAAGTACCTATAGTGTGCCAGCAGACTTGATTGACTGGTAATCACATCCATCATTTGCCTTCCTTGACAGACTGATTTGACTCTCTTCCTTCCCATATGACTGGGCCAAAGCAACAAAAAACACACCACCTCTGTGCAGCACATCTGTCCCCAGAGACCATGGCAGGAACTGAAAGTAAAGCTGGGCAGAATCAGTGAGTTTTAGGCATGCTGCCGTATTGTTTTCAAGTCTACTTTCTAATTTTCTTTTAAACTTTAACTCATCTTTGTGTCCTTATAAAATCATTCCTTGGCAACTCACTTGGAAATTTGTTCCTTGTCAATGAAGTGAGAAATGGAGGACAAGAGGAGATGGCCAGGGAAGTCATATTGGATACACTGCAATATCCATTTTGTTTTGGAGGCACACCCTCTAAAAGGCCACTGTTGGAGACACCATGATTTTTACTATTTCCAAAGCCAACCAGAGCTCTCACTGAGTTTTTCTCAGTGGCTTCTAAGTCTCTTAATAAATGGGCCACGTTGTTATCAATAGCTATATCACCACTTGCCAAACCGATTCCCCTACCCAACCCAGAAAGTAACTTAGCATATTGTTATTTTCTCTAAGAATTTGATTGTAATCTAGTCCTAACATACTGTCTCAAAATAATTTGTCTCCCTTCCCTTAAGAATTTTTTAGCTGATGAAAAATTGTACTTTGTGGCATCCCAAACTGCCCTGCTCAAGCAATGCTTGTGTCTGCACCACCGAGGGAATTAATCACAGCGTGGTGTGTGACAAGGTGCACACCATCCACAGACCGCCGGGGAGCTGCATTTCTTTAGGAAGATAAGGTACTGTAGGCTCCATATCATTTGCCCTCTGTGGAACTAAGGCCTCCCCTCATTTCTAGTGTTTTAATCCTGTGAGCCTGAATTTCATTTCTTTCCGATTTTCACAGGAAATTAGAATCACTGCATTAATCGCAGCCCTTTGAAATCACAGTTTTTAGTTTTCTTCCTTCTCATATATATCAGAAAAAGTTGTCCAAATGAGATGTAAGCTAATACAGACCTGGAGCCCTTCTCCTTGCAGAATTGCTATTTAGTTTGTCCCAAAGGCTTTTTCCTAAACACTTGCACTGAAAGATACAGAATGAAAACTTGTTTTTAAAGTAAACTTAAAGTAATACTTACAAAACTTCTATTGAATGTAAATATTGCTTTAAGGGTTATAAACTCATTGAAATTGCATTTGAAGCTTTATAATAATGATTCTAGTATATTGTGATGTTAATTCAGTTTATTTCCATTCTGCTGAAGGGGTTAAGGGGAGGTAACTGATAACACTGTACCACCAAACACAAGACTGGATAAAATTATCCATCATCTGTCTATATTCACATACGTATACATAGAACATACTATGTGAGTACAGTATATGTGTGTGTATATATGTGTATATAAATGTATTTTTTTTCTTGCTATAATTTCCAAGAGAAATTATTCACATGAGGTATTTTATAGCACTGGTTGACATCAAACTTTCATTTTCATTCACCGATCATTTTTTCATAGCCCTTTACTTGTGGTGTGTTTCAATAACTAAAGTTCAGACATTGGATTATCCAAGATTATTTCCATAGACCCGCCTACTTCTCTACATGCATTTGCTCGCCCTGTACTCTCTTCTAGTTCCTTGTCTTTGAGTAACATTCCCACATTTCTATCTTCTTTCTGAACCCTTTCTGTGAACTTCAGACTCAACTACTAATGGAGCATCTCCATTTGAATATCAACAAACACTTCAAAAATAACATGTACAATGTGAAACTCCTGATCTTCCCTTCACATTCTGCTCTAACTGCAGTCTATCTCATCCTTTCAGCTGCTCTGGCCAGAAATCTTGGAGTTCTGTTTTGTTTTCCTAATTTCTCTTTTTCATACCCCACATAGAATCTATCAATTAACCTGTTGGCTCTACATTTTAAATAAATTTAGAATCTAACCACTACTCATCCCTTCCTCCCTTGCCACCCAGTCCAAGCCACCATCATCTTTTGCCTGGATTGTTGCAGTGTATTCCTGACTAGCTAGCCCATTTCTGCTTTTGCCCCTATGCCTCTAACAAAGCACATGAGGAACAATCAGCTCATAGGTGCTCAATAAAGAGCTCTTTTGAACAAATGCAATGCGATGTCCTTAGAATATGGTTCCTTTTCTATCATTTGTAAAGCATTTATTGTATACCAAGTAAAATATGATTTCAAAGGAAACTTAGAACTTGATTCCAAGTAACTATCTCAGAAATCTTTAAAAAAAAGAAGATACAGACATAAGATAAAAATAAAACTCAAGGGAGATGACTCTAAGTGGAGCTAAGGTAAACAGCTTTAACAGGTTCTACCATGACTCCACATAAGAAGTGTACTATTCATAGCAGAAATGCAATTTTCATGACCCTGCTCATTAAGACCTTCCCTCACCACTGTATTTAAAACTGTAATAACGTGATCTCAGCCTTCACTAGCTTTTCTTATCACCTTTATCTTCTTTTATGTCACTTCATAATACCATCAACATGTGTTTAGTTATTTACTTTTATATTTTGTATTGTGGTTTTCTTCTGTTAGACTATAATGACATGACGTAGGGTTTTTGTTTTTGTTTTTTTGTTTTGACATTGTGTTCACATTGCATCCCCAGGTCTAGAACAGTGCCTCACATATAGTAAGTTGTATTGTTCAGGTCCCAGAAGAAAATAGAATTCTACTCAAATCGTGAGGTTTTTTTTTTTTTTTTTTTTTTTTTAAGGTAGAAAGTACATAGGGAGATGTGTAAAAAATCAATAAGGGATTTGGGGCACAAAATTAGCAACCATAGGAAGTCCTTATAATCCTGACACCCTAAGAAGCAGGGAGGCTAAAGAGGTACTAGAGCTCAGTGAGAGCTAAAAGCCATGGTGGGGGGTTGCCTGCCAGAAGTTGTAGTCCTGTATGGAAAGGAAATGGCCCTAGTTACACAGCCTGAAGCATCAAGGGAGCAGAGGCTATATGCCCTGATCTCTGTTGTCTCCTGCCTTTGAATCTCCTGCTGACACTGTCCATTGGCCCAACCCATTGGAAGTTTGAGATCAATGGAACCCAGCAACTCAGGCCAGGGACCAGCCTCTCAGGGCACAGAACCAGGCAGAGAAGGATGGAGATGGATCTGAGGGACAATCAGAGAACAACCAATATGCATTTAATAAATAGTCATGGAATAAATGGAAGGTTTAAAGTATGGTTTCAAAGGAAACGTAGAAATTGAATCCAAATGACTGTTTGTCTCAGAAACTTAAGAATGCTAAGAGTATAAAATCACAATAAAACTCAGAAGAGATAATTCTGAGAAGGGTAAGGTAGGGAGCACTAACAGAAGTCACACAGGAAAGGCTATTTATACAACAGACCCTTTGGTTAAATTAAATGTTCACGCAGATGGTTAGGTATACATGTCCAAAATTTCATAGTTCTGTGTAAGTTCTGTAACTTACTGTAACTCCTCCATTTAACTAGGTGGCTTTCATGGATTGTATCATTAATTCAACTTCCTGCCCTGGTGCAGCGCTGTGTTGCTCACCTAGCATGCAGGTAAGGCATAAGAGCTTCACTGTGACCACCCATTAGATAACAGGGCCAATCTGTAAATGCCATGCAGTTCCTGTTTTTCCTGGTTGTAGACTCCATTTTTGGTGAGCTCTGCTTTATGTCGAGAGATCTAGGAACAGATGTGATATCAGGAAGCCAGAAGAACAGACATCTCAGCCGTCAGCCCCTACATACAACGAGGAGAAACGGTAAAACTCAACTTTCATATCTGAGGTTTGAGGAAGGGATTCTTTTAAGTAGCAATACCACCTGGAACTAGAATCTATTATTTCTGTAAATAGTAAGTCAACACAGGTAAGAGATGAAAACCTCAAAGCAGCTACTGAGCTTTTCTGCTCTGAGATTCCAGAAGCTCAAAGAACTTCCCTTGGCAGAACTACACTTTATACACTGTCTGCAGATTTACTTCTGCTTCAGGAAGAAAGCCAGGAGCAAAGCCAGCATGTGGAGAGCCCAGAAGTTGGAGAGAGTCAGGGTTGTGCCTGTGTGGATATCTTACCTCTTAAGTAGTTGGGTTTGGAAAGAAAGAAATAGAAAAAGTTGGAAAATAATAAAGGGAGAAATATAGTTGCCCGTTTTTATGGTTATGTAGATGAAAAGAACATTCTACTGTTCCTCCATTTGCTCTCATCAAATGCCCATGAAATAGGGCACTCAGGAAAATAGAGAGAGAGAGAGACAAAACAGCATGTCTCACGCCACGTCAAGGTGCAGGCCCATCAATTCAGCAGCCTACAGAGCTCTCCTTCCTGCAAAGAGCCTGCCACTGAAACAACATTATTGCTGGCTTTGACTCAGGAAACTCTCAAGGCATTTTTCCCCTGTAGCTATGAGGTGCTGACCTCACTGCTGGAATTGGAAGATAAGAAAAATGTTTTAATCCGTATGTTAATTATTGAAATTAGAACTGCAAACAAATATTTTGGGAAACTTCAAGTTGCTTCCAAACGTGGCACTTTCCATTTTAAGCCCAAAGTGTAATTGTGTATTCAAAGGCTCAGATCTTCCCTAAGATTCATGCATTATGTATGCCGTACTTCCCTGGGACACGGAGGATGTCACGCTCCGCATCCTGCTGAAATGGGGAAATAATTTCAGACAGAGTTTGACTTGAAAAAGTATCAAAACTTAAAAAAAGAAAAGAAAAGAAAAAAACTTGGAACTCACTTTTTCAGATTCAGGAACTTTACTAATATAGAGGTCTTTTTTGAGTAAAAAAAATATATGAAATTAAGATGAATGTTCAAATAGCGCATTAACAACTACAGAAGTACACTCTTTTGTGTAAGAAAAAAGTATTTCTGAAAGAGATTATTATTGACCAAATTTCAGCACACTTCTTCTGTAAAGGTCTAGATACTAAATATTTGAGGCTGTGTGGTGACATTATCCCTATTTTAAGTACCCAACTTGGTCCCTGCAGTGCACCAACAGCTATATGTAAATAAATGGGCAGAATTGTGTTCCAATTAACCTGTATTTACAAGGACAGGAGGTCAAAAGGATCTCATCTGCAGGCTGCAGTTTGACAACCCCTGATGTAGAATATACTTTTAGAGATTAATTAATATTTTTGTGAGGCAAGTTCAATATTTGAAAGCATTACTGCCTACATTTTGTAAGTTGATTACTCCCCTTATAGATTCCCGGCCTCTTTTATCAGCTGGACAAGTACAGATTTCCCCACATCAACATCAATTAAGGAGGCAGACATTTACATTGCCAACATCAAAGTGCTCCTGGGAATAGATCAAGCATCCTGTCTGTATTAGGTTTAACATTTCCATCATCAGGTTTCATAGAATCTTAGTAGTTTTCAAAGCCAGGCTCACAAACATTTTCTCTAACTTCTGCCTCAAAATCATGTATTAATTTCAGCCATTGGTACCCAAGGCAGTTCCACTGCTATGCTTTCTGCTGCTTCAGGGACGGCACAGGGACGGTTCTGGGAATTTGAACATCTGTAGCAACTCCACTTGGAGTTCCATTTGGAGATCCCCGTCAAGCCAAATGAAAAGGAGCAGAATGTAATAATATCCATTTAGATTCACTGCCTAATTCTCATTTAGTTGCTCTGATTTCTTTTAGTCTCTGGGCACATCTGCCAGTGCTTATTTTTTTTTTTAAAGATTTTATTTATTTATTTGAGAGAGAGAGAATGAGAGACAGAGAGCATGAGAGGCAGGAGGGTCAGAGGGAGAAGCAGACTCCCCGCCGAGCAGGGAGCCCGATGCGGGACTCGATCCCGGGACTCCAGGATCACGACCTGGGCCGAAGGCAGTCGCTCAACCAACTGAGCCACCCAGGCGCCCTGCCAGTGCTTATTTTTACAGCTGATTTATGGTAAAGGTTTGATTAAGATACTTCCGTATTTTGCAATGCTTACAATAGATAGCCCGGGGCAAAGGGCAGAGTTTAAACTCCACCAGTTCAAGGTCAAACTAAAATATTTTTGCCCATCCATCCAAGCCAGTGAGATTGGTCAACTCACAGACAGCCTCCCACTTCATCTTCAGTGCTCCTGGGAAATCCAAGGAAACAGACTGCTTTCAAAACAAGCTCTATTTTTTTTTGTCATGCCACAGTACAAGTGTTTCAACGGTATCAATACAGTCTGTCATCATAAACTGGAGAATTCTGAATAATTACAATTTTTCTATGTTCAGAAGTAAGTGAAATTTTTCATTTAGGGGCATCAGTTGCTGCTCATAAAAATGCACTTATCTAATTGCCTTCACCCATATCACTTAATGTGCTGTACTCTGATGACATTTCTAATACGATCTTGAAAACAGGTAAATTCTCCTGTGTGCAGAGTGGAAATTTAGATAAATGCAATTAATTAAAATGAGTATGAGGAGAATTTGACCAATATATACTTGATTTGAAACAGCTTAACACTAAAATCACTGATCAGCCAGCATTATTTTGCAAACTGTAGCTGGGAAAACCAAATGGCATATGGTGAAAAAACTTTTCCACTAGCCAAAGGTGGATGGGGCGTCAGCAGAATAGAAGAATGTGCTGAATGCTATGGTTGTCTCCCCAGGAGCCTGTCCTTCTCTTATTTAATGAAATGTATAAATTTGTGCGTAATATCTGTTGTGTATAACCCAATCAAGGACATCCCATCTCTTTGCTATGGCAGTTGGTTGAGATAATCTGTTCTATGCCAATCAGCACATAGCACTCCCTTGATACTTTGCACACACAATCTGGGCCAGTGAGACAGGAAGAAAAGTCCTAGCAGCTATGTGAAAAAGAGGTTACTCACACATCAGGAAAGCCATGCCATGCCTTGAAGACATCATTAAATAGTTAAACCAATCATAAAGCTAGGCCATCTGGTCATATAATCTAAATAACCCCTTAATAAGTATAATGTATGTTTTTAAATTATAAAGTACTTTAAATGTACAGGAAACTAAATACTGAGACAGATACTCCAGTATCTCATTTATATTAGAAATATCAACACTTTTCCGTATTGATATCAAATCCTTTTTTTTTTTTCTCTTTTAAAGAAGCTGTTTAAAATGTTGTGGAATGTCTTCCACATTTTTGTACTTCAGTACTTGGAAATAGAAATAGCACTAACATGGAAGCATTGTTGATAAATTAATTCTGTGTACAAAAGGTAGGATATCTCTACTCTTTAGCAAGTTCAGGTTAAAAGCCTAAGACAAATGTGGTAAGTACAACAGGTTTGCTAATGAACATGATCAAAGTGATATGAATCAGCATGGAATGTGAACCAATTTGAAATTCTTATATCACACTAGGATCACAGGAATAAAAAATGTACAACAGAAACAGGACAAAATATTTCCTTTTATCATTCCTGACTAAAGATATGCCAATACTTTGATAAAGAGGCCACAGGTAATGTGTTATCACCACATCATGTGGCACACTTGAATGAGTTTTCTTCATGTCCACATTGTGCTCTGTGTATGGGATTCCAGCATGAGGACTTATACTAAAGAGAGGTAATTAAATTAGAAGGAGCCAAAAGACCTTGGAAACCATCATCCTGCAGCCCAGATGAAGCTGTCCAGGCAGGCAGCTGGGCCTTCTTATAAAGGTCCTTTTTCTCTTTGCAAGGTCCCATTACATCTGCCACTACAGATCTGTGAGTGCTGTGCCAACAACTCTAATGACACAAGACACACCTAACTTCAAGTCAAACTGGACTATTAGCTCAATTACAACTGGTCTCCATTGTTTCCAGGATTTCTGGAGCCTAATGAAGGTAGACTAATGCTGTCCTACATCCCACCCCACTTAGTTTCATTGGAAAAATCCACTTTCCCTCACTTTGCGTACAAATATGTGCAAATATATGCAAATAATCTTCTTGCAAAAGGATATACATATTTGAAAATACACACGTAAATATTCATAGAGTCCACTGTCCTCAAAATCCCAGAGGCCAGTAGCATAAAATCATGTTGGGAAACCATATTAGAGCTCTTTTTTAAGCAAAATAACTTACTGATATTGAATTCAAAGTATCATTTAAAATGTAAAACTATATGCTGATAGTTTTCTTTTCATTCTGTATTTCATCATTTGCCCCATTTATTTCAATGTTGTCAAACTAAATGTTCAAAATGTTGACATTCTTTTTAAAATATATGCCAGTGTTTGATTATGTTTTATAATATATCTTCTCTTTTCTTTTTTTTTAAATTTATTTATTTGAGAGAGAGAGCGAGAGAGCACATCCAGGGGGAGAGACAGAGGGAGAGGGAGAAGCAGGCTCCTCACTGAGCAGAGAACCCCACATGGGGCTGGATCCCAGGACCCTAGGAGCATGACCTGAGCCAAAGGCAGACGCTAAATCAACTGAGCCACTCAGGTGCCCCATCTTCTCTTTTCTATGCCTTTGTAGGTACTCATTACTTGCTGAGTGCATGGATGGATGAATAAATTAATAAATGTCAAATGCTCATTTTAAACGTTTGTCTTCACTCTTTGAGCAACCTTCTTGGCTATGAGAAATAAAAATAGTACTCACATTTAACAGACATAGAATGGTTATCAAATCATAGGTTTTAAATCTATGTTTCTTAGGGCAAACCAGTATTTAACCAAATGGTATTTAACTCAAGAGTTGGAGAAATTTAATAGTGGAGACAAAAAAAGAAGCTATGGAGGGTCTACTGAATACTGGAAGAGTTATTCGCCAAGGGTTTAACTCAGAAAAGGACAAGGACTTGCAAAGACAAACAGTCAATATACGTCAGTATGATTGATGCAGAAAGGTCAGAATTTTAAAGACCGGACTCATGTTGCCAACAGAGAAAGAAATTAGGAGCTATTAGTGTATCTGGGCAGACACAAGAAAGTGCCAGTCAGATCCAGACATCTATAGAACATGAACACAGTAAGTTCAGTGTTTCTCAAATGTTGATGTGTATAGGAATAACCTGGGAATCTTGTTCACAATGGAAATTCTGACTCACTATGTCTGGGAGAGATTCTACATCTCCAACTAGCTTCCAGATGATGCCCATGCTGTTGGTTCACGGACATACATTCCTTAGCAAAAAAACTCAGGATCCTCACAAAAAATAAAGAAGATCCAGGTAACAACTGTGCCTCACCAATATATATGCTGTGTCTATAACTTGCTTATGTGCATACACGCACATGTGCACACACAGCATTCATTCCATAGTTTAGTTCTGAGTCCTTTTGTTGCCATTTTGAAAACCTGAGCCCAATAACCAAGATTGTTTAAAGAAAATATATGTGATATTTGATCCTTATCATGAGGTCTGATTGGTTGACCAGATAAGCATCCTTTTTATGTCAACCCCATTTATGATAAAAAGGAAATGCATTGGATGAGAGTCTTAGGAAAGCTACAAATTCTCCGAGCATCAGCTACATCATCTATAATTTGGGCCATTTACCTTGCTTCTCTGACTGCCTGCTCCTCTAAGTCTACCTGAGTAACTGGAAGAGTTGATTAATCCTTATGAACCTCAGTTTCACTATTTTTAAATTATGGACAAAATATAACATGTAAAGATCAAAAAGGTGAATATATTTAAAGTTCTTAGTACAGTCTTTGGTACATCATGAATGCTCATTAAATGACAGTGTTATAAAAACTAGTAAAATAATCCAATACTATTATCCATTCTCTAAAGGACTATTCAGGTTTACCATTATTGCTATGGCTCTAAAATTAGTCTTTTGGCTGTGGGTGTGCCTGCAGATAACTATAAAGCTTTCCATTTCATTATGTATTCCCTTCTGTCACCTTGTTTAATTCTATTCATTGTATCTTCTTACTAAGAAGCTTAGTATTCAAGCCTAAAAATGTCCTTGTAAAATATCATTCTTTATTATGCCAATAACTCAGAAATGTAGGTCAAGTAAATATAAGTGGTGTGTGAAATGAAGCCTTCAGAGTTAATAGTGCTACTGACCAAATAGTCAAACATTGTTAGTGTGATTATAACAGCCTGGAGGAACCATCCTACCTTCAGAACAACGCTTTCTTCTCTTTTGCAACAAATACTCTGGGAGTTGGGAGACAGTAATTTTTACTTTCAGAAGAGTCCGTCTCTTGCCATATCTACTTTCATTTGGTGTAATACAGTTGTGTTTCTTCAAGTTATCATTTATAAGATTATCCTGTGATAGAACACTACAAGTAATTAGAGTGTTTGCTACACATTGTGGGCTTCCAGAGCCTGTAAGAAACACCATGAATCTGCTTTACAAACTTACAAATAGATGGAATCAATACACAGTGAAACCTCAAAAAGTCATTCCATACTAAGTTAGAATTTGTGATTTATCGGACATGGGACAGACTGAATTTTTTGTTGTTGTTGTTATTTGTGGAAGGAAAAATGTTTAGCAGTGTAACAAGGTCATTTACCTTTTTAAAGGAATGTATTATCATTAAGGTATTTTATTTTGTTTTTTTAAAGATTTTATTTATTTATTTGAGAGAGAGAGAGCACAAAGGGAGAGGGAGAGGGAGAAGCAGACTCCCTGCTAAGCAGAGAGCCTGATGTGGGACTCGATCCCAGGCCCCTGAGATCATGACCTGAGCCAAAGACAGATGCTTAACCGCATGAGCCCAGGTGCCCTATAATTAAGGTATTTTAAATGGTCTAAGGGGATACAGTGTCCTACACACCAACATTGCTTTCAGTTCATTAAAGCAGACTCATCAGATATTTTTTGACAATATATTTTTTAAAGATTTTATTCATTTATTTGAGAGAGAGAGAGCAGGAACACAAGCAGGGGTAGAGGGAGAGGGAGAAGCCAGCCTCCTGCCAAGCAGGGAGCCCGATGCGGGGCTCGACCCCAGGACCCTGGGATCATGACCTGGGCCGAAGGCAGGCGCCTAACGACTGAGCCACCCAGGTGCCCCATTGACAATATTTTTAATGTACATTCTTGAATACTATGAAATCAATGTTTAGAAAGCATACAGAATGTCTTTACTGAGAACTTGCTAAGGTAGGGTGGATAGCTGAATATTGCTGAGTAAACTGTTAAATTAGGTTGAGTAACTTACTTTGTGGAAGAACTTGAGCTTTCACTTACATAGACTGAATTTCCTTCCCATTAAAATTGCCTTGCTTAATACTAAGGTATCTGAAATTCAAGTACTGCATTATTGAACTAGTCACTTTATTCAAATGTGTACACTTTACTACTTCAATACAACTAAGAGATTTTTAAGTGCAAATATAAATATTTCATTTGCAGCTTAGAGCTATAATTTATCCTGTTTGGGTAACCAGTTGCTGCAACAGTGCAAAGGATGCTCACAAGATTTACATCATTGCATTTCAAGTGACTAAACACTATCCTAGAAAATAATACTAGGTTATATCATCATTTAGAATTATAAGTACAAATTACTGTTATACTTCAATCTGGATCTGTTTATAACATTTATATACATATATATACACAATGATTTTTTTTAAGGTTATTTATTTATTTGAGAGAGAGAGAGAGAGCATGAGAAGAGGCGAGGAGCAGAAGGAGAAGCAGGCTTCCCACTGAGCAGGGAGCCCGATGCGGGGCTGGATCCTAGGACCCCGGGATCATGACCTGAGCCAAAGGCAGACGCTTAACCAACTGAGCCACCCAGGTGCCCCACACAATGACAATTTAAAAAATAGTAGCAAAATATTAAAAATAGTTTTGTTTTTTTTTTAAAGATTTTATTTATTTATTTGAGACAGAGAGAATGAGAGAGAGAGAGAGCACATGAGAGGGGGGAGGGTCAGAGGGAGAAGCAGACTCCCTGCCGAGCAGGAAGCCCGACGCGGGACTCGATCCAGGGACTTCAGGATCATGACCTGAGCCAAAAGCAGTCGCTTAACCAACTGAGCCACCCAGGCGCCCCTAAAAATAGTTTTATCTTGATTTTATAAATCTAATATTAACAACAACAACAACAAAACACCTCTGCCAGGGTTTCATGAGTGCACTACTCTGTAGCTGTTCTCAAACTTGAGTTGGTATCAGACTCAAATGGAAGGAGAGCTTTTTAAAAGAGTCTCTGATTCAGTAAGTCTGGGTAGAAACTAAGAACTTGCATTTCTAACAAGTACTGCAGTTGATGCTAGTCATGGCAACTATATTAGAGTCACTGCTCTAGAATATCTCATTTTTATTAAGTATACACAGTAGCAAGATGTTCTATTTTGACTTTTATTTTTCTCCATTAGAGCAAACATTTACAGAATATGTTACCATATTTTTATCATCACATTCTTTAAATCAATCATTAGAATTGAGTATTTAAAAAATATATAAATACCTGGGTCTCACATCTTTAGAGCTGAGGTGAGGCCAGTGATTCCACATCAGTGGTTCTCAAACTTTGTTGCCTATTATAATCCACTGGGGAGCTTTTACAAATCCTGGGACCCAGGCTGTACCCCACACCACTTAAATCAGGAAGTCTGGGGGTGGGACTCAGGCTTCACTAGATGTCCAGGTGATTCCAGTGTGCTTCCAAAGTTGAGACCCATCTGCATGCTTGAGAACTGCTGTGTTAGGAGTCTGTATTCCAAAGAGTACTCTATTGCTTCCTTCCTATGAGATTACAATCATGAAAATCAATCTCTGTCTTCCTTTCTCTCTGTCAAGACTACATCTTGATCACATATTTGTATTTATTCTTTACATTTAAGTCTCTAGTTTTTGCGTATTTATAAATGTTTTAGTGGAAACACGTATTTCATTGTTTTTTAAAAAAATAAGATGTACAGTTTTATTAGCTTATTTTAATGCCTCTCAATCCCTCACTTAATGCCAAGAGGAAATATATTTTATTTTTTTATTTTTTAAGATTTTTTATTTATTTATTTGAGAGAGAGAGAATGAGAGAGAGAGCACATGAGAGGGGGGAGGGTCAGAGGGAGAAGCAGACTCCCTGCCGAGCAGGGAGCCCGATGCGGGACTCGATCCAGGGACTCCAGGATCATGACCTGAGCCGAAGGCAGTCGCTTAACCAACTGAGCCACCCAGGCGCCCAAGAGGAAATATATTTTAATAGGAAAAAAACCCCAACAGACTTTTTAGTCAGTTTTGAGACCTTAGACCAAAGCTATCCAATAAAATTTTGAGTTGATGGAAAGATTCTATAACTGTTCTGTTTAATACAGTAGCCACTAGCCACATTAGGTGACTTTTGGGCACATAAAATGAAACTTAGTGCACCTTAAGAATGGAACTTTAAATTTTGTTTAACTTTTATTAATTTAATTTAGATAGCCACATGTGGCTAGTGGCCACCCTATTAGACAGTAGAGCATTAAACAATAAACTTAATTTAGCACAAAACTGGCCTGCAACAAGTAGTAGTGATTATTTTCTAAATTTCTAATAATACTCATATATATATATATATATATATATATATATGTTGGATTCTTAAAGATTTACTAAGTTCTAGGCTCTGTGCTAAGAAATGACATACGTTATTACCTTTGATTCTTTTGACAAGTAGTTGGTTAAAGTTTTCTGTAGAGCCAGAGAGTAAGTATTTTAAGCTTTTAGGCCATCTGATCTCTAATGCACATTCTCAACTCTGCTGCTGTAGGGAAAGCATACACAGACAATTCATACATAAATGGGGGTGGCTGTGAACCAATAAAACTTTATTTATAAAATAGGCTGCAGGAAAGATTTGGCCTATGGAACATAATTTGCAGACCCTGTTCATGACAATCCTATAAATTTATAGAGGAGGCAATAATAGCAGAAAGTGAATGCATAGCAAGTGCCTTATTTCTACCAAGAACAAATGCTTCAACATTCACTTCCCTACTTCAGAGTATCATTGCACTGGAACCAGAAGAGGTAACTTCTTGATGAGTTATCCATAATAAGGAACTCTTTCCTCTACTTTTTTTCCTGATCATCAGTTCAAAGACAAATGTCTTTTTACTGTTACTAGGTTCACTATTATAATGTGCTTGTAAGCTGAGACTTTATGGTGCATTCTTGGTTCCAACTTCTGGACAGAAAGAGTTATTACACAGCAGTTGAACACTTTTATGACTGTATGTATACTATTAAATACAGCTATAAGAAGCTGATCTGCTCTATATGTTTATTATTTTGCCTAACAATAATTAAATGACTATTATATTCAAGGGACAATGCTGGGTCCTATTGTGGAAGACAAGAGAATACAGCACGATTCTTTCCAGGGAACTTAGAGTCCAAGTAGGGAAATGCAATGTACATAAATCACTGTAAGACAAATTGACTTAAGAGAGGTAGAGGCTAAATATTTAGCAGTCCAGAGAAGCTAGAGATCACTTTTCACTAGAATTCAAATCAATTCAACTAATGTTCATCTATTAAATGTCTACTTTTCCTGAAATCTTGCTAGGCTACTAGCAGAATACAAAAAAAGAAACAAGTTAGGTTTCCTGTTTCTTGAGTTTAAGATATTAGAAAAGCACGAATACATTCTTCAAACAACTGAAAGAAATTCCAAGGGGCTAGTTTCAAAGTATTCTATAAGCCATAAAACATAGCTAGTCATGGAAATCAAGAGTGAAGAAGACCACTGCAAAATCTAATTAGGCTCTGAAGATTCACATCCTATGGAAGGACCGAAGCATAGGGCTGAAGTTTGTGTTTATACAAGAAAAAATGCCAAAGTGTATTATCATGTAATATTCTACTTGACAAAAACAAAAATAGAATAATGTGGTATAACTATCACCCAGCAATCAATAGGGTCAAAGACCTTCAAGTTTTAACACTTTATAATCTAAAACAAACTGCTGTCATAATGTGTACAGTCAACATATAGATTTTAGAACTCTTATGGTAGAACCGTGTGAGACATAGGGTGAAGACTTTTGTGGTAACTGTGAAGAGATGAGGGATGGTTAAGTCTTCAGAAAGTAATTATCACTGGGACAAAAACCAGTTTGGTATATATATGCTCTAAAGCTCATAGGATCCAATACAAGCAGAAACAAACCATTAATAGGAATGGAACAGTAATAAAAATTAGAATCCCTTGATACACACAATAATTTTTCATTTGCATTTAAAAAATGGTCTTCAGTATATTTTTGTTATTTCAGTGTATTAACAATATACTTACTCCTTGCTTCTCCTCCTTCCCTCATTTTTATACTTCATACCATTCCTTTTAAATGCACCATATTGCCATTTTGAGGGAATAGTTGGCCACTCTATTAGACATTTTTCATCATTTAAGTTAATTCTAAATATACTACCATTAATCCAAAATGCATATTTAAAAGTATCATGGTGAGAAAAAGCACAATATTTCACACATGTAAGCCAAATGGAAAGTAAAAACTATTTTCCTAGCACCTAAATAGGTCAGTAAAAGGTAGTGTTTTTACCTGAATATAGTATTCTCAATTATAGTAATACTTTCTTTAACTGCTTCTTGTTTCATTGTAAACATGTTATCCATCTGTTACATGGATGTCTGAGGCAAATTGTGCCTTCCTGAAAAAGACCCTATTTTCAGAGGTGAAATTTTAGGCTCTCTCATATTCTACAGATTGCCTAAAACGTGAAACATTAAAATGCCACAACATCAGGTGGCAAGAATTATGGGAAAAAAGATTCATTTTATCTCTATTTCAGTTGGAGCTTATTTGTTTAATTTTAATTTAAAGTGCCTGTTTTCCCTCCTATCAAAGTTGTGCCCTGCATAACAACGCTTTGAGGGACCCAGAAAAAACATTATACAAACTCATTAGCACACAGATTAAGCCAACAGAAAGAGATTACTTTATCGTTTCATTTAAAGACTATCATTCTAGAGCTAATGGATTGGTACATTTTCACAGGGCAGAGGTGCAATGTCAAATAGTATAATATTCAATAAGATGCCTTTCAGAGGGAGGATGCACACATTCTATAACTAGCTTCCCTAACGCACAGTCATTAAGACATGCTTACTATTATTATTATAGTTATTGTTACTAACTATAATGCCCATAGAAACTATCACAAACATTGCAATAAAAAATCTCTTCAACATGTGACACCCCCACCTCCAATAAAGGCATCTTTTCTAAAGGAGGGATATGTATTATATCCAGAGAGCAACCCTGATGTTGCCAGGTTTGAAGGTTGGCAAAATCCACCAAGTGAATTAAATACATTTAATAAGCAACATTAATCCATATGGTGGAGGGATCAGTAATGAATAATTGACAAACTAAATGCAGGCTTACAAAATATTAAATGTTTTAAATGATGCAGTTTAGATGCACTCTTAGTGAAAAAATTGCATATTATTCTTAGCTTTTAATGCTATGTAAGAAGAAAAATAAACATGTTATGCATTATACTAATTTGTTAATGCCACCTATTTTGAGCACAGATTAGATTCTTCTACCATAAAACAGAAAATTAAGCCTGGACTCAATCAAAGGTATTATTTAAATAAATTTCTGGGGCACCTGGGTGGCTCAGTCTGTTAAGCCTCTGCCTTCTGCTCAGATCATGATTTCAGGGTTGCGGGGGCAAAAAGCTTCCTGCTCAGCGGGGAGTCTGCTTCTCCCTCTCCCTCTCCCCCCGCCCCGCTTTTGCTCCCTCTCTCACTTGGTCTCCCTCTATCTCAAATAAATAAATAAATAAAATATTTAAAAAATAAAAATAAATTTAAAAATTTCTTTCAAGAGCAGTATTAAAAGTAGTTCAATAAAGTAGTTGTGAATCTCTTAAAAAGAAAGTTGCAACTTAGCATTAGGGCAAATATTTCTTTAATTCAGATGAAAACTGGTAAGCTTGAAATTGGTAAAAGAAGGTTGGTAAAGATGATAAAACAGAAGAGATACTGTGCTTTTATATAATGTTGTGAAATTAAAAAAAAAAATCTCCTGAATGTATAGAATACACATACCTAGTTTTAAATTTGAAGTCAATCCAAAAATATTCACTAAATAAGTTACAGCTGCAAACTCAAAGAACATATCACTGGTATAGATAGCTAAAAATTTTGGAAATTATTTGCCCCCAGGAAGAAAACATTCTTCCTGACTCAAATCACAGTTTTCAGCAAACATGGCTGGACATTTTGACCCCTTTTTATCAGCTATAAATTAAAATATCCACGTATGGTCAGCAAATCTACAGAGGATATATAGAGATTGAGCAATTCCTCCCTGACATGTCTTTTTATTTAGATGTTAGCTTGAAGTAAAGGGTAAGCCCTAGCTCTGATTTCATCGTGGTAACAGTAAGACTGGATTCAAGATATGGATGCCTTTATATCTAGTACGCAAATAAATTTGCCATTAAATAAATAAATGAATTCTTACTGCTAGCATGACTAAGTAAATCTATAGCATGTTCATGTCCGTGATTCATGTAAAAAGTAGCACTATTATAAATCTTCTTTCTGACTTTATAACTTGCAATTTGGGTTCATATTTACAATCAATAATATCTTTTTCTGTGATATCTTATTTTGTAGGGCATCATCTGCCACATGAACCTCTTGTTCAAATACACTATTACTGGTCCCAAACTTCAATTCAGTGTACATCAGAACCACCTGACACACTGCAAAAAATAGAGCCTTGGACCACACACCCCTAGAGATTCTGATTCAATACATCTGACATAGCACCCAGAGTCTGCATTTCTAACAAGTTCACAGATGCTGCTGTTTCTGCTGTTCCAATCTGAGCAACAGAACTAGAGGATGTCTATCTGGAGGTTGACTGTCTAGTTCCTTAAAGATATAGAGTATATTCACTTGGAGGACTGTCAGGGGCTCCCTAAATAAATTTCATTTACATAATAGAGCCTATATTTAATTTTAGGCTATTTCAAATAAATTTTCCAAATCTGATAAAATTCTTATTATTGTCATAGGATAACAAAACAATAGACAACATTAATAAACTAAAAACTCTTTTCCATAAAGTGTTTAATGACTTGGTCAATATACAGTATTGAGAAATTTTTTAAAAGAAGTATGGTTGCTTAACCGTTACTGATGGATGGGTAAATATACTCAAAAGCTGTACATCAAGAATTATAATTCAGCTATATGTAGAAAAGTAGAATTTAAAAGATTGACTTCTTGTGTCAGCTCCAACATGGAAAAAGCTTGAAAATCATCATTCCCAAGCTCACAACAAGAAAAAAAGTTGAGCAAACTGAAATTCAATGACCTTTCTTAGATCCACTTCAGAATTGAGGCTACAGGGCAAACCACCACTGCCAAATCTGGAGAGACAGAGAATACCTGAAGCCTGCTTACCTGAAGGAGAAGCTCCTAAAGCCTGCTTACCTGAAGGAGAAGCTCCTGAAACCAGTAACTGATAGAAATATTTAAATGGAAATCTGATAAATTACTGGAGGTTGAGTGTAGACCAGTTAGAGAATTAGAATCTTGTGGGCTGAGTTTTAGAAGGGAGTCCCTACATTCTCATGGGTTTTACCTCCAAGAATCCCATCAGGTTCCCAAGAATGAAGACTGGAGAAAAACCTACTCCTGTGTTGGGCAGATGGAGGTGAAAAGTAACTATTTTGAGTTAGTCCTGAGGTATTGTCCATAAAGAAGTCCTGTCATTCAAATTACTATATCTGAGCCTTATCTGGCTTGAAAAAGCCACAATAAAACAAGTCCAGGTCAAAATATATAACAAAGTGATACAACTCAACACCCAAAAGGTGAATAATCCAATTAAAAAATGGACAGAAGACATGAACAGTCTTTTCTCCAAAGAAAACATACAGATGGCCAACAGACACGTGAAAAGATACTCAACATCACTAATCATCAGGGAAATGCAAATCAAAACTACAATGAGATGTCACCTCACACTTATCACAATGGCTAAAATAAAAAAACACAAGAAACCACAAGTGTTAGCAAGGATGTGGAGAAAAAGGAACCCTCTTGCACTGTTGGTGGGAAAGCAAACTGGTCCAGCCACCATAGAAAAGAGTATGGAGTCTCCTCAAAAAGTTAAAAATAGAACTACCCTATGATCCAGTAATTGCACTACTGGATATTTGCCCCCAAAATATAAAAATACCAATTCAAAATGATGTTTACAATGTTTATTGTATTGGCTACAATAGCCAAATTATGGAAGCATCCAATGTATTCACTGATGGAAGAATGAATAAAGAAGCGTTTACACACACACACACACACACACACAATGGAAAATTATTCAGCCATTAAAAAGAAAGAAATTTTGCCACTTGCAACAACCTGGATAGAACTAGAGTATAATGCTAAGTGAAATAAGTCAGAGAAAGACAAATACCATATGATTTTACTCATATGTAGAATTTAAGAAACAAAATAAATGAGCAAAGAAAATAAAGGGGAGAGACAAACCAGGAAATAGATTCTTAATTATAGAGAACAAACTGATGTTTGCAGGGGAAGGGAGTTGGATGGGAGGATGGGTTAAATGTGTGATGGGGATTAAAGAATACACTTATGATGAGCATGAGTAATGTATAGAATTGTTGAATTCTTGTATTTGAATTATTGTATACCTGCAACTGATATAACGCTGTATGTTAACTATACTAGAATTGATATAAAAAACTTAATTAAAGAAAAAAATATATAAAACAACTCTAGGCCATTCCAGCTTTCTGGCTCCATCTAACAGAAAGAAAAACAAAAAGGCTAATAAATTCTTTTGAAGGTCACAGCCCAGGAACTCAGACCAATTAAAGAAAAGATTTAATCATAAGAATGTTTCTCTTTTTCCACATCATACCACTACATCAATAGGGCCTCAGGGATAGCAAGACTACAACTGAGAGAGATGCACATTCCATTCAAGAAGGACTTCTTAGGGAAACACAAAGATACACAAGGAAGAAAAAAAGGAAACCATAGGAACTGAAGTCCGAAGCCTACAGCTATGATAACTATTAATCACAGCCCAGCTTCCAGTCAAATGAATATAAAACCTCA
This sequence comes from Neomonachus schauinslandi, assembly GCF_002201575.2. Lineage (NCBI taxonomy): Eukaryota > Metazoa > Chordata > Mammalia > Carnivora > Phocidae > Neomonachus > Neomonachus schauinslandi. The sequence continues at coordinate 134,482,965 of NC_058403.1, forward strand.
CACTAAATGCCTAATTACCTCGGTTCCTAAAACTGGAAGCATTATGTCCAGCTTTCAACAAAAAAAAATCACAAAGCATTTTATAAGACAGGAGGAAAAACAGTCTGAGGAGACAAAGTGTCAGGTCCAGATTCATATATGACACATATTTTGGAATTATCAGATAGAGAATTTAAGTAATTATGATTAATATGTTAAGAGGCATAAATGAAAAAGTAAAGAGCATGCAAGAACAGATGTATAATATAAGCAGAGAAATGAAAACTCTAAGAATAAAAATATGATATAAATAAAGAATAATAACAAAAAAAGGAATACTTTTATCACAAATTTAAAGATGTCTCAGTAGAAACTTCCTCAGTACAAATACAAAAAGAAAAAAAATGAAAAAAGAATATCCAAGAACTATGAAACAATTATAAAAGATGTAATATTATACATATGTTTATATGTCATTACATATTTATATAATTTGAACAGCAGGAGAAGAAAAAGAGAAAGAAGAAGAAAACAATTAAAATTAATAGCTAGGCATTTTCCAAAATTAATGAAAGACACTAAAATATAGATCCAGGAAGCTCAGAAACCAGTAAGCAGGAAACTTAGATGAAAAGAAAATGTTCACACCTAGGACACCATATTCAAACAGCAGACAATCAAAGACAAAAAGAAGATATTAAAAAAAGCCAGTTGAAAGAAAAACACCTTGCTTGTAGAGGAGCAGATAAGAATTACACTGGACTTGTTATCATAAACTACACAAGAAAGAAGAGGGTGAAGTAAAATTTCTAAAGTGCTGAAAAAACCCACCAACATAGGATTCTGTAACAGGAAAATTATCCTTCAAAAAGTATAGAGAAACAAACAAAAACTAAGGGAAATTTTGCCAGTAGATATTCCATGTAAGAAATGTTACAGCTGCTTCAGAAGGAAGGAAAATGATATAGGTCAGAAACTCAGATTTACATAACGAAAAGAAGAGTGCTAGAGAAAATAAATAAAATATTTTGTTTTTCTTATTCTTAATTACTCTATCAATTAATAATTTGTTCAAAGCAATAATAGTAACAATCTATTCGGTCATTTTGGCATAAGGATAACTGAAATGAATGGCAGAAGTGTTTTAAGAGATGGGAGGCAGAATATGGGAAAATTCTGTTGTAAGGTATTTATGCTCTTGTGAAATGGTATAGTATTACTTGAAAGTGAATTTGGGGTAGTTGTAAATATATATGTATGTTGCACCAAGAAATTTTAAAAGGAAGTAGAACTGATATGAAAGAAAAGATATCATATGAGATCATATGGAATATTCAATTAAAATCAGAGAAGACAGAAAAATGGTGGAAGACATAAAATTGAACCGTTTTTCTTGTATCATTTCAAGGGGAGGAGGTCTCTCTGAAGCATATGAAGAAAGCTCAGGACAAGAAGGGGGTGATTGACACACACCCCCAGAAAGGTGCAAACCGAATCTGTCTCTGCACGTACCACGATGACGTCCAAGGACAACAAATGAGGAGGGGGTGGCCGGGAGGCGCGGAATGGGGAGGAAGGGAGTTAAAATAGCCATTCACTCAATAAATCTAGTTCCGGGGGGTGGCGGGGGCGGGCAGGGGAGAACAAAGACAATGAATAAAAAACACAAAAATGGTAGATATTAATCCAACTACATAAACTATATCAACAGTCACTTTGAATGCAAATGGTCTAAGTATACAAAAGATAAAGGCTGTCAGTGGATTAAAAAAAAGACCCAACTATATAGTCTACAATTAAGACACTTTAAATATAAGAACACAAATAGATTAAAAGTAAAGAGGAGAAAGATATATCATGCTAACACTAGTCAAATGAAAGCTGAAGAAGCTATATTAATTCCAGACAAAGCAGACTTCAGCACAAGGAAAATTATCAGGGATAAAAAAGGCACTACATAATGATAAAGAGGTCAATCCTTCAAGAAGAAACAACAATTCTTAATGTTTATGTGACTAAAAATAGAGCATTGAAATACATAGGCAAAAACTGATAGAATTTCAAGGAAAAATAGAAAATCCACCATTATACTTGGAGATTTAACACTCCTCTATCAGTAATTGACAGATCCAACAGGCAGCAAATCAGTAAATATAAAGAACAGCACCATAAATCAACAAGATTTGACTAATAATTAGATGATAATCCATCCTAAAACAGCAGAATACACATTATTCTGAAGCTTACATGGAATATTCACCAAGAGAGACCACATTTTGGGCCATAAAACACAACTTACTAAACTTAAAGGAATAGAAATCACGCAATGTCTGTTTTCAGGCCACAGTACAATTAATCAATAATAGAAATCAATAACAGAAAGATAGCTGATGAATACCAAAATATTTGAAGATTAAGTCATATACTTCTAAATAACACATAGGTCAAAAAACAAGAAGTCTTAAGAGAAAAAAAATTAAAATAAATAAAAAATAAATTCATTGCAATTTGTGAGATATAGCAAAAGTTGTGTTTTGAAGGAAATTTATAGCATTGAATGCATATATTAAAAAGGCCAAAAAAAAAAACCTAAATTTAATAATCTAAGCTTCCACCTTGAAAAACTGGAAGAAAGAGCAAAGCAATGCCCTAAAATAGGTAGGAAAAAAAAGAAATAATAACTATTAGAAATCAGTAAAATTGGGCACCTAAGTGGCTCAGTCGGTTAAGTGGCTGCCTTTGGCTCTGGTTGTGATCCCAGGGTCCTGGGATGGAGCCCCACTTTGGGATCTCTGCTTTTTGGGGAGTCTGCCTCTCCCTCTCCATCTGCTTCTCCCCCAGCTCATGCTCTCTCTCTCTCTCAAATAAATAAAATCTTAAAAAAAAATCAGTGAAATTGAAAACATGAAATTAATAGAGAAAATCAACAAAACCAAAATTTGGTTCTTTGAAAACATCAATAAAATTGATTAACCTCTAGCCAGACTACTAAGAAAAAGAGAAGACACAAATTATTATTATCAGAAATAAAGGGGCTTGTAACTATTGATCCCCTAGACATTAAAATGATACTAAAAGAATATGATGAAAAACTCTGTGGCCACAAATTTGATAATTTAGATGAAATGGACCAATTTCCTGAAAAAACAAATGACCAAAACTCCCACAAAAAGATATAGATCAGTTAAACAGGCCTATATCAATTAACAAAATTGAATAAATAATAAACCTTCCAAAAAACAAAGCACCATGCTTTTTTCCACTTGTGAAATTTACCAAACATTTGAGGAAGAATTGGTACCAATTCTCTATAATTTCTTCTGGAAAACAGAAATAGAGGGAACACAGCCTAACTCATTCTATGAGATCTGCATTACCCTGATACCAAACTAGACAGAGACATTATAAGAATGGAAAACTGCAGATTAACCTCTATTATAAACTTAGATGTAAAAATTATTAAAGTATTAGCAAATTGGATCCAACAATGTATAAAGAATTATACCCCATGATCAAACAAGATTTATTCCAGGTATGCAAAGCTGGTTTAATATTCAAAATCAATGAATGTAATCTGTTGCATTAATAGGCTATATAAAAAAAAAAAACACATGATCAAGATACAGAAAAGCATTTGAAAAAATCCAACACCTATTCATAAAAACTCTTAGCAAATTGGAAATAGACAGGAACTTCTGTAACTTGATAAAGAACATCTACAAAACCTCTACAGTTAGGATCATTCTGGTGGTGAGAAAGGATGGTGAGCTTAATGGGGATCTTTTCCAGTAAGCTCAGGAATAAGGCAAGTATATACCCTTTCATTGCTCCTATTCAATTGATGAATACTGGGAGTCCTCGCTAAAGCAATGAGACAAGAACAGGAAGTAAAAGAAAGGTATACATATTGGGAGGGAAGAAAAAAAACTGTCTTTATTTGCAGATGGCATGATTGTATACATACAAAATCCCAAGGCATTGATGAAACCAATCCAAACAAAACAGAACAACAACAAAACTAGAACTAATTAGCAATTGTAGTAAGGTTACAGGATACAAGGTTCATAGACAAAAGTCATTTGCTTTCCTTTATACCAGTAATATGCAACTGGAATTTTAAATTAAAAACATAATACCATTTACCTTACCAATAATAACAACAAAGAAATACATAAGCATAAAACTAACAATATATGCATGGGATTTATAAGAGGATGACTACAATCTCTGATAAAAGAAATCAAAGAATATCTGCATAAAGGGAAATATATTCCATGTTCATGGATAGGAAGGCTCAATACTGTTAAGATGTCAGTTCTTCCCATTTGATCTACAGACATAACACAATCTCAATTAAAATCCCAGTGACATATTTTGTAGATATCATCAAACTGATTTTAAAGATTATATGAAAGGAAAAAGACCCAGAATTACAAACAGGACACTGAAGAAGAACAAAGTTGAAGGAATGCCACTACTGAATCCAAGATTTATTATAAAATCTAGGTCATCAGAGCAGCAAGGTATTGGTGAAAGAATAGACACATAGATAAATGAAACACAATAAGGAGTCCAGGAACAAGACAGGGATGTCCACTCTTACCACTGTTATTTAACATACTACTGGAAGTCCTTGTCATGGCAATTAGAAAACAAAAAGAAATAAAAGGCATACAAACCATCAAGAAGTAAAACTCTCACTGTTTGCAGATGACATGATACTCTATATAGAAAACCTAAAAAACTCCACCAAAAAACTACTAGAACTGATAAATGAATTCAGTAAAATCTCAGGATACAAAATCAATGTACAGAAATCTGTTCCATTTCTATACACCAATAATGAAGGAGCAGAAAGAAAAATTAAGGAATCAATCCCATTTACAATTGCACCAAAATGATAAGATACCTAGGAATAAACCTAACCAAGGAGGTGAAAGATCTCTACTTTGAAAATTATAAATTACACAAGAAATTGAAGATGCTGGAAAGAAATGGAAAGACATCACATGCTCATGAATTGGAACAACAAATATTGCTAACATGTTTATACTACTCAAAGCAATCTATACATTTAATGCAATCCCTAACAAAATCCAACAGTATTTTTCATAGAACTAGAACAATCCTAAAATTTGTATGAACCACAAAAGACCCTGAATAGCTAAAGCGACCTTGAAAAAGAAAAGCAAACCTGGAGGCATCACAATTCCAGACTTCATATTATATTAAAAAGCTGCAGTGATCAAAACAGTACGGTACTGGGACAAAAATAGACACACAGATCAACATAATAGAATAGAAAACCCAGAAATGAACCTACAACTACGTGGTCAGCTAATCTTTGACAAAGCAGGAAAGAGTATTCAATGGAAAAAAGACAGTCTCCTCAACAAAGGGTGTTGGGAAAACTAGACAGCAAAATAATGAGACTGGACCACTTACACAATAATGAACTCAAAAGGGGTTAAAGACCTAGATGTGAGATCTGAAGCCACAAAAATCCTAGAGGAGAACACAGGCAGTAACTTCTTTGACACTGGCCATAGCAACTTCTTTCTGGATATGTCTCTGGAGGCAAGAGAAACAAAAGCAAAAATAAACTATTGGGACTTCATCAAAATAAAATGCTTTGCATAGCAAAGGAAACAATCAACAAAAGTAAAAGGCAACCTACAAAATGGGAGAAAATATTTGCAAATGACATATGTAATGAAGGGTTAGTGTCCAAAATACATAAAGAATTTATAAAACTCAACACCCCAAAAATGAATAATCCACTTATAAATGGGCAGAAGACATGAATAGACATTTCTCCAAAGAAAACACAGAAGGCCAAAGGACATATGAAAATATGCTCAATATCACTCATAATCAGGGAAATACAAGTTAAAACTACAATGAGATATCACCTCACACCTGTCAGAATGGCTAAAATCAACAATACAAGAAACAACAGGTGCTCACGAGGATGTGGAGAAAGGAGAACCCTCTTGCACTGTTGGTGGGAATGCAAACTGGTGCAGCCACTGTGGAAAACAGTATGGAGGTTCCTCAAAGTTAAAAATAGAACTACCACCCTATGAACCAGCAATTGCACTACTAGTATTTACTCAAATACAAAAATACTAATTCAAAGGGATACATGTACCCTGATGTTTATAGGAGCATTGTCTACAATAGACAAATTATGGAAACAGCCCAAGTGTCCATTGGCTGATGAATGGATAAGGAAGATGTGGTATAGCTCTATGATGGAATATTACTCAGCCATTAAAAAGAATGAAATCTTGCCATTTGCAATGACATGGATGAAGCTAGAGAGTATTATGCTAAGTGAAGTAAGTCAGAGAAAGACAAATATCATATGATTTCACTCATTTGGTAATTTAAGAAACAAAACAAATGAGCAAAGGGGAAAAAATGAGAGAGAGAGAGAAACCAAAAAATACAATCTTAAATATAGAGAACAAACTGATGGTTATTAGAGGAGAGATGAGTGGGGGTGGGGGATGGATAAAATGGGTGATGGGGATTAAGGAGGGCACTTGCTGTGGTGAGTACCCAGTGAGGTATGAAGTGTTGAATCACTATATTGTACACCTGAAACTAGTATTACACTGTATGTTAACTAAGTGGAAGTTAAATAAAAACTTAAAAAATACCATAAAGGATAAAAAAGTAAACATGAGATTTTTAAGGTGATGAAACTATTTTGTATGATACTGTAATGGTGGATATATGATATGCATTTGTCAACACCCACAAAACTGTAGAACACACATTGAGCCTTAATGTAAACTATGAACTTCAGTTAATAGCCAGGTATCAATTTTGGTTCATTAATTATAACAAAATATTATGCTGAAACAATATGTTAATAATAGGGGAAACTATGTTTACATACATGTAGATGGAGGGATATATGGGAATTCTCTGTACTATCTGCTCAATTGTTTTATAAATCCAAAACTTCTAGAAAGTAAAGCCTATTGATTTTTAAAGTTTCTATTAAGTATGTCAACTTAAAATTTAAAATGCTTGTTAAGGTCCTAATGAAAAAATCTTTTAGCTTATTTTATTTAAATATATAAATATATACATATATGCCATAAACACACTTGTATACCATGAATATATATATATATATATTCTCCCCCCCATAAGCTGGATGTTAGTATTTGCCAGCACACTATTGCTTAGAGTAGTCCTTATGTCTGCTCTTTGTTTCTCATCCTTGAGGGCAACAACTTTATTGTATTCATTGCTCTGTCCCTGTAGTTTTAAGCATTGCCTGGCTTGTACCAGGAACTCAGTAAATACTTACTGAACTAATCAATGTGTGAAGAAATGAGTATCAAAATCAGCAATCTAGTAAATGGTTATATCTTCTATTGGATTTATGTATCTTTGTGAGGATTGAATTTGGTTAAAATAGAAATTTCAGAGTTCCATTCCTTGCGGCTGGGGACTCTGGGCCGCGGGGTTCACTGAAGGATTTCAAGATGGCTGCGCGAAAACTTGCTCTAAAAACCATTGACTGGGTAGCTTTTGGGGAGATCATACCCTGAAACCAGAAGGCCATTGCTAACTCCCTGAAATCCTGGAATGAGACACTTACCTCCAGGTTGGCTACTCTCCCTGAGAAACCACCTGCTATCGACTGGGCTTACTTCAAGGCCAATGTGGCAAAGGCTGGTTTGGTAGATGACTTTGAGAAAAAGTTTAATGCCCTAAAGGTTCCTGTGCCAGAGGATAAATATACTGCTCAGGTGGATGCTGAAGAAAAAGAAGATGTGAAAAGTTGTGCCGAGTTTTTGTCTCTCTCAAAGGCCAGGATTGAGGAATATGAAAAAGAACTGGAGAAGATGAGGAACATAATTCCATTTGATCAGATGACCACTGAGGACCTGAATGAAGTCTTCCCGGAAACCAAATTAGACAAGAAGAAGTATCCCTATTGGCCTCACAAGCCAATTGAGAATTTATAAACTTAAGTTGGGGAGAAAGCTCTGGCCCTCATATTGTAAACGCTGGACATTAAGAATAATGATATGGGGAAAAAAAGAAATTTCAACCAAATTATTTGTTTTAAACTGAATTTAGAAACAGACTTTGAAATTACTCCATTTTGATTAATGATAATTTTTATACAATATTTTTTATATAACATTAATTTAACATATATTAAAATATGGGTTTTTTAGGCATCCTATTTAGTGCCTTCATTTGAAGATGTTTATGTATATTACTATTAGAGAAGATCATTTATAAATTATAAATACATCAGTATACACATAACAAAAACAATATAGAAATTCACTGAGATGATGCATGTGTAAATATATTTGAAGACAGCTGCCTTTCACAATACAGCCTTAACATTTTTATTTGAGTGTGTCTGAAACTGCATTTTCCCCATGGGACATGCTACACTACGTTGTAAATTCTTTGAAGGTAAGAATCATCTTTCATTATATGTATATTTCTAATACCAAACACAACTGGAACTTGATATATATGTTTTTTAAAAGAATGAAACTCTATTGAATTGAAAATACTGAAGGCACTCTAGATGATCAAATAAAAATATACTGGTCTAGGGCGCCTGGGTGGCTCAGTTGGTTAAGCGACTGCCTTCGGCTCAGGTCATGATCCTGGAATCCCTGGATCGAGTCCCGCATCGGGCTCCCTGCTCAGCAGGGAGTCTGCTTCTCCCTCTGACCCTACCCCCTCTCGTGTGCTTGCTCTCTCTCATTCTCTCTCTCTCAAATAAATAAATAAAATCTTTAAAATATATATATATACTGGTCTAATACAATAAAAACACATCCTTATAGCAGGAGTTTAAAAGTTACAGTATTTAATCTAGAACTCTTCAAATTATATGGTTTTACATACCACACTTTAATACTTGAAATGGTTGACATGCCTCAGTGAAGCCTTAATATTCAGACTCTGAGACCATGATGAAGTGGTTGGTCTTCACTGGGTGGCAAAATGGCCTCAGAGAAATAGAGTTGCTGAGCTTGCAAAGCAAGCTATGAAGGGAAAGTACCATCACAAAATAGAACTGTCTATTTAAGCAAATTTCAAAGCCAATACCATACTGTCTTGATAACATATTTTCTTTAAAGATGTAATTGGATCCATATAATTTGGAGTATTGAGAGTATACAGCTGATAATGTCAGTCTCATTAACAGAGGGTGCCCACAAATTGTGTTAACAGCTTTATTTACAATGGAACAGCCACTGTGTGTGTGTGCATCCAAGACAGAATGACACAATTGTTACCACTATTTTCTACCAGTAGGGTTGTATAAAAGGAAAGCACACATCCAAGTCAATCAAGGTCACTGCATCACACAATCTAATTCCTTCTTTTAAAGTTTATCTGCATTTGTATCAGATAGGCTTTGATAACTTTAAATATATTTTGGAATGAAAAAGGATATGTTATAGGTAGACATCTATATGATATGAAGATAATGCTATAGTTTAGATATATAGACGTGTGTATGTGTGTGTTGCATGTATATGTTACATATGTAACAGCACTCCATATCACAGTGAGCCCATGAGGTATGTTTTTAAAGTTAGTTTATAGTTTTTTAAAATTTAGTAATCTCCTAAAGTTGAAATGAATTTTCCAAAGGCACACAGCCAGCAAGTGGCACAGCCATGATATAGTCTGAACTCGGTACCTATTCTCACATATAATACACTAGGTGGCTCCTTAGATTTCTACTTATTACTATATTTTCATGGCTGCATAATCTCTCATTCTTTTCTCTTCCTAATAACCCCAATAGATGATCGTTTCCTTCAGTTTTTCATTATATTTCTCACATCTACTTCTTTTGGATCCCACTTTAGTCACTAGTTTGGACTTTTTTCACTTCATATGTTGAACAGTAAGCTGTATTCCTGCTTCCATGCCTCCCTCCTCAAGTTGGCAAATGTAGCATCTATAAATATACCTCTGTAGGCCATCACTCACCTGCTACAGCCCTGTGTCCTTCAAAATCTCACTCTCACCTCTTATTTTCTGAAGATATCTGATCTGCTTCATGGGTAAGACAGCTTTGATACTGCTATGTGATTCTCATCTCGCCTTTGCTCACACTTCCTTATATATGCAGTGTATTTTCATTTCCCTGCCAACCAACTAAAATCCAGGCTGCCTTTGATGCCCAACTTTGATACACATGCTGAGTAGCAGCAGTGATGTCATTGTTACTATCATCATCGTCGTCATCATCATCATAATCCTTGTTCTATTTTTGTAGACACTAAGAGCATTGCTACTCAAAGACCAAAGCTTGGGAGACCCTACCCATTAGCAAACTGGTTCTTTTTTTTTTTTTTAAAGCAGAACTTTTATTTATTTATTTATTTATTAACATATAATGTATTATTTGTTTCAGGGGTACAGGTCTGTGATTCATCAGTCTTACAAATTCACAGTGCTCACCACAGCACATACCCTCCCCAGTGTCTATCACCCAGTCACCCCATCCCTCCCACCCCACCCCCCACTCCAGCAACCCTCAGTTTGTTTCCTGAGATTAAGAATTCCTCATATCAGTGAGGTCATATGATACATGTCATTCTCTGATTGACTTATTTTGCTCAGCATAACACTCCCCAGTTCCATCCACGTCATTGCAAATGGCAAGATTTCATTCCTTTTGATGGCTGCATAATATTCCATTGTATATATATACATCACATCTTCTTTATCCACTTATCTGTCGATGGACATCTTGGCTCTTTCCATAGTTTGGCTATTGTGGATGTTGCTGCTATAAACATCAGGGTACACATACCCCTTCGGATCACTACATTTGTATCTTTGGGGTAAATACCCAGTAGTGCAATTGCTGGATTGTATGATAGCTCTATTTTCAACTTTTTGAGGAACCTCCATACTGTTTTCCAGAGTGGCTGCACCAGCTTGCCTACCCACCAACAGCATAGGAGGGTTCCCCTTTCTCTGCATCCTTGCCAACATCTGTCATTTCCTGACTTGTTAATTTTAGCCATTCTGACTGGTGTGAGGTGGTATCTCATTGAGGTTTTGACTTGTATTTCCCTGATGCTTTCGTGTGTCTGTTGGCCATTTGGATGTCTTCTTTGGAAAAATGTCTGTTCATGTCTTCTGCCCATTTCTTGATTGGATTATTTGTTCTCTGGGTGTTAAGTTTGATAAGCTCTTTATAGATTTTGGATACTAGCCCTTTATCTGATATGTCATTTGCAAATATCTTCTCCCATTCTGTCAGTTGTCTTTTGGTTTTGTTGACCATTTCCTTTGCTGTGCAAAAGCTTTTTATCTTGATGAAGTCACAATAGTTCATTTTTGCCCTTGCTTCCAAGGTCAGGAACACAGCAAAGATGTCCACTATCACCACGGCTATTCAACATAGTACTAGAAGTCCTAGCTTCAGCAGTCAGAAAACAAAAAGAAATAAAAGGCACCCGAATTGGCAAAGATGTCAAACTCTCACTCTTTGCAGATGATATGATACTTTATGTGGAAAACCCAAAAGACTCCACCCCAAAACTGCTAGAACTCATACAGGAATTCAGTAAAGTGGCAGGATATAAAATCAATGTGCAGAAATCAGTGGCATTACTATACACCAACAACAAGACAGAAGAAAGAGAAATTAAGGAGTCGATCCCATTTACAATTGCACCCAAAACCATAAGATACCTAGGAATAAATATAACCAAAGAGGCAAAGAATCTGTACTCAGAAAACTATAGAATACACATGGAAGGAATTGAGGAAGACACAAAGAAATAGAAAAACATTCCATGCTCATGGATTGGAAGAACAAATATTGTGAAGATGTCAATGCTGCCTAGAGCAATCTACACATTTAATGCAAATTAAATCCCATCAAAATACCATCCACTTTTTTCACAGAGCTGGAACAAATAATCCTAAAATGTGTATGGAACCAGAAGAGACCCTGAATAGCCAAAAGAATGTTGAAAAAGAAAGGCAAAGCTGGCGGCATCACAATTCTGGACTTCAAGCTCTATTGCAAAGCTGTAATCATCAAGACAGTATGGTACTGGCACAAAAACAGACACACAGATCAATGGAACAGAATACAGAGCCCAGAAATGGACCCTCAACTCTATGGTCAACTCATCTTTGACAAAGCAGGAAAGGATATCCAATGGAAGAAAGACAGTCTCTTCAACAAATGGTGTCTGGAAAATTGGGACAGCCACATGCAGAAGAAGGAAACTGGACCATTTCCTTACACCATACACAAAAATAGACTCAAAATGGATGAAGGACCTAAATGTGAGACAAGAATCCATCAAAATCCTTGAGGAGAACACAGGCTGCAACCTCTTTGACCTCAGCTGCAGCAACTTCTTCCTAGACACATAGCAAACTGGTTCTTACCACTCCACAGTAAGGTAAGGACTGAAAAAGAAAGAAAGCATTCAGAAACCTTGATACCAACGTAACAGTGCTGTAACATTGAAATATGAGGATTGAAAAGTATCAATTCTCAACTGATTTGAATTTAAAAACCAAGAAAAAAAGCTGGCCCTTCATCATAGTTGGTTTGAGAAATATTGCTTTATAGTCTTCTGAAACGTTTTCACATGTAATATAGCATTCAATTTATGCCAAGATATCAAGAATAGATACTGTGCTCATCTTATAAATGTAAAAAAAAGGCAAAAAATAGGGCTAGGAAATGTGATTTGCCAAACACATATCTTGTTCGTGGTAAAGCTTTTTATTCCAAATCTGGTGATGCTCCTCTCTGTCCTTCTACTTACACACTAAGAGGAACCACACAATAATTGTTCCCCTTCTGCCTGGCCAAAATGGAGTAGACAAAATAATTTGGGATCAATAAAGAGCCACTGGCTGCCCAAATAAATTGTTTTTTTTTTTAATTTTTTTTGAGTAGGCTCCACACCCAGCATGGAGCCCAGTGAGGGGCTTGAACTCATGACCCCCAAATCAAGACCTGAGCTGAGATCGAGTTGGATACTTAACTGACTGAGCTACCAAGGTGCCCCAAGTTTTATCTATCAGTACAAATTAACCAAACATTTGTCTTCAAGAAAATAAAAGTAGTAAAATATATATTTATTATTTCTACTTAGAATTACTCTAAAGGCTGACTTACTCCCTCGTTCATTCATTTATCTTTTCAATCAGCTAACATTTGCTACCTTTAGTGAACGCCTACTATATCCCAGGCATTGTGCTTAGGGTTGGATATACATGAAGAAGAAAATAGGTTTTCTACAATGAGTCACAAGTAAAAACTGATATGGGGGGGTTGGATCAGTTTTCTTATATTTTATGTAATTTGTATCATTTGGAATCACTGGAAACTCAATTTCCTGTTTTATAACACAAAAGCTTTGAAAGAATTCCATCTGATGTGGAAATAAAATTCTGCACAGCTTCACCGTGCTGCAAGCTACTAAGCATTAGCTTCTGTCTAAATGTTCTTTCTTTCTCTAATTGCTTTCTTTAGGATCACTAATCTACCAAAGAATCATTGTTTACATTATGCCTTTGCCCATTAACCAGAGAAGCATTTCTTTCCACCCTACCCCCACTCCAAGGAAGGATTAAGAGCAACTGTTAACACAATAATTAAAGCTCAGTTTAATTTCTATGATCCATTTGCATTTGCAGTAAAACACCGTGACTGTGGATTCCTGGAGAGTTTTAAGTGCCATGGGGTCAAGTTCCTTCTCCTGCCCTAAGTGACCTGTACGGCGAGAAGGCGAGGCTTATCATGTGGAACACAAAAACACTCAGATTCGATAAACAAGGTCATTTTGGATGCTCTGTTTGCACAGGAATAAGCATTATAATAACTACTGTTTTTACTCTCTATAAAGCTGAAAATCAACCTAGCAAACACCGTATCCAAATATCTATTGCAGCCTGAAGTGGAGTCTCAAAAGCACAGTGGCCCAGAATTTTGATCCACTAAGGAAATCAATTCAAGAGCAGATGCCCTCAATATATGACCCATTCTCAGAGCCTGTGATTCTAGGTAGCACGCAGATTCCCAGAAACGTGTTAGAGGGATGACAGTGATGTCACACAGACTTTGTAGTTATTTAAAGTTAATTAATTTAACCTGACCTTTCCCTGCAACTATAAGGCACAATAGACTACTAGTGATAATTGATTCTGGAGAGCCTCTGAAATGGTTCAAGGAAAACACAGCTGTGCTGTGTAGCAGTTCTCGTTTGCTCTGGATTATAAACTATTTTTAGTACTTAGTTAATAAAGTTGATTTTCTTAAGGGGCCTGTAGTGGAATACATGAGCTGCCGTGTCAGATGCTGTTCGAATTGGGATTTGCAATGGATGAACCTAAGAAAATTAAGTTCAACAATACTGCCTGATTTTTAGAGCTGAGCCATTGGTGTACTTGCTTGTGGAGATACCTAATGAAGGTAGTTAGAGCCTATTTCATGGTTTCCCAAAATAAATCTACTTTTGAAGTCACAGAGGACTCAATAAAGCCTATCTCCCTTTATTTTATGCACTGACATTTTATTAATTCTAACAGCAGTAAATGAAGATTTCTGAATATAATGATAAACAACATACATAAAGTGCTCCTTATAAAGACTTTATATATATTTTTCCATTTTATGACACTCATCTTTTCCTATTTTGACATTGTTAAAGCTGAGGATGTATCATAAGAGTGAATCTTAGAATCAATGACATCTTAGGTTCAGTAAAATATGGCAACTAAGGTAATCTAAGCAACTTTCTAAAGGACTTACTGCTTTTACTCCCATATTCCAGAAGAGGAAACTGAAGCACAGAGAGATCTTAAGTAACGTACCCAAAGTGACATATGTGGTAAATAATGGAGCAGTGATTTAAATGTAAGCAACCTAGTTCCAGATTCAAATCCTTAATCACTGTGAAATGTCTCAAGGATCCGTTTAGATATGACTCAAGTGCCATTTGAACAAGACCTTCTCAAAAGGAGCCACCATTATCAGTTTCATTTTTGTCCCATCAGTATGAAGGCATTAATACACAGAAAATAGAAAATATATAGTATTCTGTGTATGTTTACAGAAGAGTATATCATATGGTGCAAATTTTTATATTTTGTTTTCATCATTCAATAATTTTTACATGAAGTCCTTTTTAACTGCTACCTAATATTCTATTACATGAATGAACATGTAAGTGATTTTCATGTTTACATTATTATAAACAGCCCTATAATGAAACATGTTTAAATGTTCTCATTTAAACAAATTATTTTCTAAGTAGATATTAGGAATTGGAATTTTGGGGTCATGCATATGTTTAGATTTGCTTTTTTAGAAGATTTAAATATTTTAGCTATAATACACCAAGCCTGTTATATAGCACTTTATTCCTAAGATCAGCAAGTTATTTATAATTATATATTAGAGCAGTTATTTCTCAAACTAATTTGAAGTGCTTTTATGCATCGTGCAAAGAATCCTTTATACCATTTTGATTTAGGTTCGTACACGCTTTAAAGATATTTTGTATAAAGAACTTTGTACATTTGAAGAGCACAGCAATAAGACAAGACTTGCTGCCAAGAGTAGTTCTGTGATATATGTCCAGAAAAAAAAGTTGCCCTTGTTATTTTTCATCATTCAAATGCCTCTCAAATTTGTAAAACACATCAAGACTGTGACATTTTGCCTGTCACAAATGGAGCTAATGTGGCATCAAATGATATGATAAAAATTTACCTCTCATTGGATCAAAAAATCATGAATAGGAGAAAAAATCCTGTTTTCCATAGTCTTTCATCAGCACAATGGGTTTTGTCCTCTTGACTCCAAAGTGTTTGTTTTCATAAATTATTTCTTCCAAACTGTAGCAATGTCTACACGTGGGATCAGTTTATTACCATCTTTGGGAAGAGAATGCCCATTCTCAGCTACCTTCAGAGATGTTTCTTGTCTGTGGTCTCAATATAGTTGTTTTGCATTAAAAATAGTTATGTCATCATAACACCTAATACGAATAGCAGGACTGTAATCTTAAAATGATGTAGGCTTTTGTGGATTAGTTGATCTGCTGTAAACCAACCTTTCTTCAAAGGCAAGAAGCAATTAAAGATGAATGTATTAACTTAAGTATCAAGTCCTTCACACAGTCTAAACACAACAGTTTTCTTACAGCTGCTGTAACACACAGCAGCACTTCAATTAAAAAATAAATATTCACATGGTTTAGGAATAACTAAACATAATAAAAATAGCTGTCTCTGAGCCACTGGGTGTTATGTTTAAAAAGGCACCAGAGAGTCCTCATTTGGAAGGTTGCTTACAAACTTCAGTATCAGAGGATGCATAAATATGAAAGACTTCATTTAATGATGTTATCCCTTTAGTCTTATAATGGAGAGTTGATATTCTTCCTTCCTTCTTAACGTTTTCACCTTACAAGGAAGAAAATGCAAGGAGAGCAAACCCTTTCCCCATGTTCCCTTGAGCTATTAAGTCCGTCCACCAAATTAGTTCTTGGCCATGAGTTGGCTCTGCAGGGCAGTAATAAAGCTAATAAATTAATCTTTTAAAATGTAAAAATACTATGGATATGCAAACAGCATGCAAGTCAAGGCATTGAAAGTTATTCAAATGGAATTATGGCTTCTTACCCAGCCTTTTCTAAAGACCCCAGAAGTACAAAAATGACCATACCAGAGAGATTTTTCTACTCAAAATATGGTCTGGATCAGCAGCATCAGCCTCACCTGTGAGCTTGTTAGACTTACAGGCATTCTCATACCCACCCCATTCCAGAACTTGTAAATCAAAATTTGCACTGTAACAAGAACTCCTGATTCTCAAACATTAAAATTTGAGGATTGCCCTATATAAGTCAGTAATAATTATGTTTTAATTTTCATTAGACTAACTACAATCAGCAGTTGCAACACAGTGTTTTGCTTAGCTAATTCAGCTAATTGGAACAGCTAGTTCCAGCAACAGCTAGTTGGAAACTTCCCTAAATTCTCCACTTGCCCTCAAAAAAGTGTTCAAGAGCCTTTAGATAAAGGTAAAATTAGCTTATAGTCTTTACACTTAGAATATTTACTCTGGAGGATGGAGTACAACTTAGTACTTCTCACTATTTAACAAAACTCTCATTAAAATATTATTCTGAAAATAAATATTATTTATGGTTATTTGGAGGTGACAGATTTATGTCCTGTCTCCCACCACATTAAAGACATGTCATGAGAAAACATCATAAATCATCCACGAGTTAGTTTTATGTAGATAAGATTATTATCTCACCATTTTGTCTAGATTTATGACAATGCCTTTGTAGTTTATCTCCTCATCAAGAACCCTATTTCTTATTTTATAATAATTTGTTCTATAAGAATTAGTTCATGGGGGAGAAGTCAAATTGATTTTAAAGTTAGAAGCATGTATCATTTAAAATAATTTATCTTTAAAAAAAAACTAACAAACTCCTTTTTCCTCCCATAAAAAGAAAAATAAATAAAAATGTTTTTCTAACCAGACAAGTGTCTAGCTAAATTGACCATGTCACTTATTTATTCTAGGTCTTTGTTTTCCCATCTGTAACATGAGGAGGTTTTACCTGTTTATGATATACATTCATATATAAAAATGTATGATTATGTGAATCTACCATTTATTCTTAGCCATGCTATTTCATGATATGAATAAACACGTACAGTTTGGCAGACTTTCCCAAGATTCCTAAAGCTTTGAATGGCACAAGTTTAAATAAATTAACCAGAAATGATGAGAAATGGGTTTTGGTGAGGCACAATGTTTCTATACAGCAAAATAAAGCATACTGACTAAAGAAATGATCATTCCATTTTTATTATATTTCATCAAATTGTTGTACATATAAGGGTAGAATTTATATGTGTGGAAAATGTGATTGTTTATTAAAGCAATGCATTTCTATCACTGTCTTTGAGGTTCTTTCAGAGGCTAATGTAGGCAGAACCACAGGTAAGAACAATTGGTCTCAGACTGAGACATGCTACACCATCTCATCTATTTTTCTATCCTCAGCAGGAAATCATAGCTACTAAGTCAAATTTCTGGTCTTTCAAAGAGAATCAATTTGTGCACTATTTTATGGCATCCTTACTGCATGTTAATAAAGGAATGCTAAGTCTTTTAGTGTTAATATGTAGACATCGAGTCATGAAGGGGGTGGTCTGCGCAGGGGAAAGGGAGACTGAGGGTTTGTTACAGATTGCTTCTTCCCATTTGGCAAGAAAAAATTAGGATTGCTAAATTTAACACTTGGTAAAACCATTTCTATGAATTCTATTTTTTTTTAAATTCAATTAGCCAACACAGAGTACATCATTAGTTTCAGATGTAGTATTCAACAATTCTATGAATTCTATTCAATACTGTTTTGGCAAAATATAATTTGTCCATGTAAAAATGACCCTGTTACTTGTATTATGCACAGGCAGTCTACAAGTTATGAACACGGTGTTCTAAAAAGGTCCTTTTCAAGTTGGTTGTTAGGAATCTGAGATTTATTTTCCCATAGAAGTAACATTTGAAATAATAATAATTTTATTATATATTAATAATAATAATAATTTTCTCTAGTCAAATCAGAAAATTCTTTTAATTCCAAAATGTTGCTAAACTGAAATTATCAGGCATTTGGTAGAGAGTGTGTCTTGAAAATCAGTAGACAACTCTGAAAGTAGTTTTGCCTAAGTAAAACATTCCTTCATTGTTGTTGCTACCTGAGTGTTCCGCCGAATATCTTCATCTTGTACCTATGTTTCTACCCAATAGTTATCCCCTGGAATAGTTTCATGGCCTTGACCCAGATTTTAAGCTGGTTCTTGACCTTGGCTAGTGGTGTGCTGAAGCCAGCTTGTATTGGTTCACAAGAGCTAATTCTTAAGTACTCAGGAATTTTGCAAGCCAGTGGTTCAACAGAGCCAATATTATTTATTAGATTTTATATATTTACAATTAAATTATATTAAAAACAAAAGTAATAAATAGAACTCATCAGTTCTAATTATTTTATACATTTTATTATTATTTATTCTCTTGAGGTTATTTATGGGTATTGCATCTGTCTAGTGGAAATACCACACAATGTTGTGATACTGCACATCTCTGTCCAACTAAAGATTCAGTGACATCATACTGGTAGCTTGAAATCAACCATGATGGAGTACATACACCAAGGACATCAGCAAACACAACAAATAAAGGTTTGATTACTTTGATTGTTGATTTCTAGACTGAGGGATAGGGAAGTATGACCTTTGAACCTGCTACCATTTTTGTTAATATAGTTTAATGAAATACAGCCATGTTCATTTACATATCTTCTGGCTGCTTGAATACTTGAGATTCAGAGACTACATGACCCACAAAGCCTAAAACAGTTATTATCTGACTATTTAATCAAAACCTTTACCAACTCCCGCTCTGGATTTAAGAAAAATGGAAAAAATGTTAATTTAAATTAGCTTAAAAGTATGTCAGGTTTGTCCCTGTTACATTGAGAATAGCACAGAAATTGAGGACATTTTTTTCCGGTATTGTAAAACTATCATTAATTCAGGAAAAGAGTCAAATAAAGCTCCAAAATACATCTCTATTCTTCCACTTTTGTTTTACTTGTTAATATAAACTAAAATAGCAACTAACATTTCATGTCAAACTATTTATGTTCACAATGATGTGAGTGATTTCTGTGTTGAACTGAATAATAATTAAACATTTATTTGTAGTCTGATTTTGTGACATAAGTGTTAGTAACAGAATTTTCTAAAACTGATAGTGGATTTCACAAGTTCACATATCAGATTTTATAAAAATATGTTTATTGAGAGAAGAATGAGCAGATTGGGAAATAACTCCATTTGTCAGACCTCAGTTAAATTACAACTACATGCTAGCTACCAATATAATAGTTTGTCAAAAACCAAGAAAGCATGTGATGATCAATTTACTATAAAAAATTTACAATAGTTTTACATATTTTATTATTTTTTTTCAAAGATTTTATTTATTTATTTGACAGAGAGAGACACAGCGAGAGAGGGAACACAAGCAGGGGGAGTGGGAGAGGGAGAAGCAGACTTCCCGCAGAGCAGGGAGCCCGATGAGGGGCTTGATTCCAGGACCCCGGGATCATGACCTGAGCCGAAGGCAGACGCTTAACAACTGAGCCACCCAGGCGCCCCATATTTTATTATTTTTTAAATTGTGTACTACATAACTTTTATATCAGTAACATTTATAATAAACTTATGTATATTGTATTAGAGTTCTCTAAGGAAGAAAAAACCAAAAGGATAGATGATTGATAGATAGATCATAGGTATAGATATGAGGATAAAGACAGAGAGAAGGACAGGGAGAAAATGAGAGAGAGAGAGATTTATTTTAAGGAATTGGCTCACATGATTATGGAGGCTTGGTAAATCCAAAATCTACAGAGTAGGCCAGCAATCTGAAGACCAGGGTGGAGCCCAAAGGAAGTCAGCTGGCAGAATTCCTTCTTACTGAGGGGAGATGAGTCTTTGTTCTATTAAGGTTTCCAAATAATTGGATAAAGCCCATCTCTCCACATTATGGAGGTAATATATTTCACTCATGGTCCACTGATTTAAATGTTATTCTCATCCAAAAATTACCTTCACAAAATCATCCAGAATAATGACCAAATATTTGGGTGCCATGGCCCAGATAACTTGACATATACAATTAACCATCCCAGGCAAACAGACACCTGGAAAGATGCTCAACATCACTAACTGTCAGAGAAATGCAAATCAAAACCACAGTGAGATAATCACCTTAAACCTGTCAGAATGGCTAGAATCAAAAAGACAATAAATAACAAGAGTTGGAGAGGATGTGGAGAAAAATGAACCCTCAGGCACTGTTGGTAGGAATGTAAATTGGTACAGCCACTGTGGAAAACAATATAGGGAGTCCTCAAAAAAATTAAAAATAGAAATACCATATTATCCAGTAATT
Source organism: Neomonachus schauinslandi (assembly GCF_002201575.2). Classification (NCBI taxonomy): domain Eukaryota; kingdom Metazoa; phylum Chordata; class Mammalia; order Carnivora; family Phocidae; genus Neomonachus; species Neomonachus schauinslandi. The sequence goes on from NC_058403.1 coordinate 134,503,999, forward strand.
CTACTACTCGGTATTTACCACCCCCCCCCAAAAAAATGAAAACACTAAATCAAAATGATATATGTACCCATATGTTCATTGTATCATTATTTATAATAGCCAAGATATGGAAATAACCCAAATGTCCATTGATAGATGAATAGTTAATAAAGAAGTGACACCACACACACACACACACACACACACACACACACACAGTGGAATACTACTCAGCCATAAAAAGGAGATCTTGCCATTTGTGAAAACATGGATGAGCCTAGAGAGTACTATGCTAAGTGAAATAAGAGAGAAAGACAAATACTATGATTTCACTTATATGTGGAATATAAAACAAAAACAAAAAAACACCCCTAAATAACAATGAACAAACAAACAAACAAAAACAGAAACAGAACCACAAATACAGAGAAGAAACTGATAGTTACTAGAGGGGAATGGATGGGGGATGGGCAAAATGAGTGAAGAGTAGTAGGAGATACAGGCTTCCAGTTATAGAATGAATGTCATGAGAATAAAAGGTACAGCATAGGGAATACAGTTAATGATACTGTAATAGTGTTATATCCTGATAGATAATAGCTGCACTTGTGGTGAGCATTAGCATAATATATAATCTTGTGGAATCACCTGAAACCAATGTAACATTATGCATCAACTATACTTCAATAAAAAAATTAACAATTACATACATTTATACTTCTTTTTTTTCTTTCAGTGCCATTTAAACATTAACCATCACACATTGACCCTTGCTCACCCCCAACTCTGAATATCCTGTAGGGGTCTGCCGGTTTAACAAAGGCTGTTCAGCTTTGTACTTCAAAGTTATAGCTGGAGGATGGATGAAACTCCTCCCTCCTGTGAGTTACGGCATAGATAAGGTCACACTCAATTTACCGCACAATGACTGTGGACATACTAGCTGGATCTGGGTGTGACCGATGCATGAAGTGGAGAGAAGGAGGAGGAACCTTGGTTCAGAACTGAGCAACCTTTTGAAGTGAGCTTTGTCTGTATTTGGCATCCATTCACCCTCCTGAGCAGCCCCTCTGTCACTGATATACTTGTGACTAGTTCTGGCCTTCATCCTGTCTGAAGAAGCAGGGCCTCAGGTGGATGTGGGACAGAGGGCTCAAAAAAAACCATACCATTTTTTTCAATTACAGGTCTGTGTAGGCCTAGTCTTGTTAAATCATAGTATGTTTTCTTGTCCATGTCCATTGGAGTGTGTCAATACAAAGAAATAGAGGCATGGACAGCTGATAGTTATTTATGGAATGTTCTCTGGTTTACATTTAGCAAAGACCATGATAAGTTGATGAGATTTGAGTTCAAATGCATGATTAGCATTGGCCTTGCATAAACAAACCCAACAGTGTGCTGTGTGCTTTTTAATAGTTGTTCCTAACCTAATGGCATTAACTTCATCTTCAGTTTTGGTAATGATTAGGTTCACAGTGTCCCTGTGGGCCCCCTTCCGGCATATTCTTTCATTGAATGTGTGGGCCACCTGGCTAGAATATCTGGAACCCCATTAGATGCCAGACTTTTTAAAGAGACTTGGCAAGTGTTCCTTCCCTTCCTCTTCTCTTCAAGGATATCCCCCTGGAAGCAGCATTTATTGGTTCTTTCTTAGGGGTATTTAAGTTTCTCCATTATGCTTCTATTGGTGGAAAGAAATGGCCCCTGACCTCTGGGAGTATTTACTTAAAAATTTACCTATGGGAAACTTTTATGAGGATGAAATTTGAACTTGGGCTTTTTGCAGTTTGCAGATTTTCAATTCTGTAGTGACAATTTATTTCATGTATAGAAATGCCATGAAAGATGATAGATTTTTGTGGATTTAGTCTTAAATAACAGTTTGTTTCTGAGTGCGACCCTTAGCTTTCTACTACCAATAGTTGATTCTAACATTTTGGCAATCATTTAGGGAAACACACCTATGCAGCTTGATGGCATAGTTTATAAAAAATGAATTTATGAAATGAAGAGAGAATACATGTGGATGGAGAATTTAGAAGAGCAAAAAACAACAGCAACACTAAAACCTTAAAATTTTATAAGTCTAGCAAATGCTATGAAAATAAGCATACAAAAAAAGAAGTTTAGTTAATTTTAAAGGAACAAATTTGTAACAATTATATATACATCAGCTGCTGCATGTTCAGGAGGCAAACTTAGCAACATAGATGGCATTTGTTCTCCTGCAAGCTGCTTAGGGACAAAGCAGTGTGATAAAAGCAAGAATAAAATAAGTAATGCAAATAACAATCATTCAGCATAGGGAACAGGGAAATTATGTTTAAAATCATCTAACAAAGTGGCTTAGATTTGGCCTAGATTCTGATGATTCCTAAATAAAGAATGTATAGAAAAGATATTTCTAAGAAGTCTACCACCATTTCCTATATCACTAAGAAGAATATAAGGAACTGAAGAGAAGAAAAAAAAAAGATTAATAAATTGGTAAAATGATTTTAAATGTTGCTTTTAAGAAATTGTAACAGAATGTTTCCAAATGGATGACATATTTCAACTGAAAGCATATTAATATACTATAAAATAACTCCAGTATTTCGTGAAGTACCCCACATCACAATGAATAAAATTACTTTTAAAATAAAGTGATTAAATGATAAAGAATTTATTTCTCTTTCATTTTTCGCATTTATTCAGACTCACTAATTGCTTCCCCTCTTTTTTGAGAGGTAATCTACTGAAGGTTTTTAATTCCAGGTAATTCTTCCTCCATTGTTAGATTACCAAATTTTTGTATCAAGAACTATAATAGTTCAAAATTGTATAGCTTCAAAAATGTTCATTGGGTAGTTAAGTAAGTATCTGGATTTTAGGAAAGTGAGCTACTGTGGACCATTAGATTTGTAAGTGATTAGAGAAAAAAACTTTTACATTGGGTTAAACTGCAAAGAGAGAAAGAAGAAAGGTGCAAAAAAGGGAACCTGGAGACCACTAGCATTTAATGAAGGAAAGAGCAAGAGGAGCTTTTGGAAAGTTATGGAGAAAATGAGAGAGAACATCATATCAGAGCACATGGGAGGGAGAGTTTTAAGAAGGAAGGAGAGGTTCAGAGAGTTTCAGAGAGGTTCAAAAATTCCAGAGTGGTCAGAACTGAGAAATAAACATTGTTGGAGTAATCAAGAGTTTATTAATGAATTTCTTCCAGGAGAGTTTTTAGTGTTGCTGCGGAAAGAGCAGATAGAACTGTGAATTGAGTAGTATGTGGAAGAAAATGGAAACAAGTCTAGCTACTTTTTTCAGAAAGGTTGGCTGGAAAGGGAAAAGAAATAAGGTGCAGGGGCAGGTAGACAGAGGCCAAATAGAAGTGACAATAGGATGTTAAAACTGGACCTGTTTTTCATTTCATCTAAGACCTCAAATTGATAGCAAAATAATAGGTGGTGAGATGCCAGTTTACCTAGTTGGGGGTACCAAGGAGAGAGCAGAGGACCAAATCTGTGGCTTGTATCTGACCACCAACTTCTAGCCAATTACTTGTTCAATAAGCAGGATTTTCAGGATGACATAAAAAAATTACTTTACGTTTTCCCTCCCATGCCAATAAAAGAGGCTAGAGACCTCAGTCCCTCAGGAAACTACAGATGATTTCTTTGAAGAGAGTAAATAGCATGAGTCCTCTAGACATCTGGTAAGAGGCACAGTACAGAAGCTTCTCAGAGACTGTGATAAGAGCACTTCAGGGGATACAGTGGACAAGCACCTGACAATGAAAGCAGCCAACAGAGAAGCAACGAGCTGAGGCTGCTGTGTCACCAGCACAGAGTATGTGACACACTGACAGCTTTTTTTTTTTTTAAAGAGAGAGAGAGCAAGCAGTGTGAGGCAGGGGCAGAGAGAGAAAGAGAATCTTAGGCAGGCTCCATACCCAGCATGGAGCCCAACGCAGGGCTCGATCTCACGACCCTGAGATCATGACCCGAGCCAAAATCAAGAGCTTAGCCAACTGAGCCACCCAGGCACCATCTGACAGACCTTCTTATATCAGGTGAAAGGTGTATGTTTCCCATGGATCAGATAGGACACACATGAGAAACAGAGCAGGCCTGACATGGCCATAGATGCTGCATAAAAGGCCCATCTAGAAAGGCGAGGAGAACTATAGGTACAAGACAATGGAGGCAAAGTGCCAGATAACCTGGCCTGAACCAGAATCCTAACCAACCAGATTGTAGAAACTTAATAGGGCATATCCTTCCCTAGTGCCCTCACAAAAACAGGAGATGGTTTTTAATGTCTGCCAGGCCATCAGAAACTGCATTTTACATTGACAACCATCAAATAGGATTTGGTTGCCTCTTACCTTTCCTCAGGAAATACTAAGAGAAATCTCTGGGGGAGAAAAGAAGAGGCTCCAGGTAGAAACATATAGAGAAGACCAAGTGGGTATGGAGGAAGAGAACGATGTGCTTTTTTCCTCAGGTCACCCTGTGTATTTGTTTTCTAGAACTACTATAACAAATTACAACACACTGGGCGACTTAAGCAATAGAAGTTTATCATCTCCAGTTCTGGAGGCTGAGAGTCTGAGATCAAGGTGTTAGAGGGCTCTGCTCCCTCTGAAGGCTGTGGGGAAGGATCTGTCACAGGCTCCTCTCTTAGCTTTTCTGGTAGTACTTTGGCTCCTGGCAGAAGAACTCATCACATCGCATCTCTGTGTGTATGTTTCTGTCTCTGTGTCCAAATTTCCCCCTTTTTAACAAAGACATGAGTTGTATTGAATTGGGCCCACCCTAATAACCTCATTTTAATTTGATTACCTCTTTAAAACCTCATCTCCAAATAAATTCACATTCTGGCATACTGGGGGTTAGAACCCCAATATATTTTGGGGGAAGAGGTGGGGGACACATTCAACCCATAATACCTGACAAGTCCTAATTTTTGAATATGTAGATTACATAAGAGAATAATTAATGCACAGCAGAAGGGGGAGGATTTAAAGTTAATAGATTAGGACTTCTGGGGAAGGTGGTGGAGTAGGAAGACCCTAAACTCACCTCGTCCCACAGAGACAACTAGACAACATTCATCTCAGTGCAAAAAATATGACACCATATACCTAAAATGGGGAGGGGAATGGGAAGGGGAATAGAGAATGGGTTCAAACTTAAGTAACCATCAACTTCATATAGACTGCTATATGCAAAAGAAGTTATATACAAACCTAATGGTAACCACAGATCAAAAACCAGTAATAGATAGGCAAAGAATAAAGAGAAAGGAATCCAAGCATATCACTAGAAAAAACCAGCAAACCATGAAAGAGAGCAAGAGAAGAAAAGATCAGAGAAAAACTACGAAAACAACCACAAAAAAAGTAACAAAATAACAATAAATACATATCCAGCAATAATTACTTTGAATCTGAATGGAATAAATGCTCTAATCAAAAGACATAGGGTGTGAGAATGGATAAAAAACAAGACCCATCTATACGATGCCTGCAAGATATTCATTTCAGACCTAAAGACACCTGTAGATTGAAAGTGAGGGGATGGAAAAACTTATCATGCAAATGGATGTCAAAAGAAAGCTGGGATAACAATGTTCATATTGAACAAAATAGACTTTAAAACAAAGACTGTAACAAGACAAAGAAGTACACTATGTAATAATAAAAGGGACAATCCAACAAGACGACAACATAACATTTGTAAATATTTATGCACCCAACATGGGGGAGAACCCAAATACATAAAACAGGTAAAAACAAACAAAGGAACTAATCAATAGTAATACAATAATAGTAGGGGACTTTAACACCCCACTTACATCAATGGACAGATCATCCAAACAGAAAATTACATTGAATTCATCAATGAATTACATTGAAGTCATTAAATACCTTGATCTTTTCCAAATGAGATAAAATACTGAAATGTAGATTATCTACTTTGGGCTTCTCATTGAAGAGGAAACGAAGATATTTGAGCCTATGTGTAAACATTTGTGTGCCATGTTGAAAGAGTGGCTTTGAATGACACACAGGACCAGATAGATTTAACAGATATATTCAGAACATCCCATCCTAAAACAGTAAAATACACATTCTTTTCAAGTGCAGATGGAACACTTTCCATACCAGATCACATATTAGGCCACAAAACAATCTCAATAAATTAAAAAAGATCAAAGTCATACCATGCATCTTTTCTGACCACAACACTATGAAACTAGAAATCAACCACAAGAAGAAATCTGGAAAGACCACAAATATATGGAGGTTAAATAACATAAATTTCTAGCCAGAAACATAAAAGAGAGAGAGAGAGAGAACTCAAATAAACAAAATCACAAATGAAAGAGGAAACATACAAACACCATGGAAATACAAACAATTTTAAGAGAATATTTTGAAAAATTATATGCCAACATATAATGAAAAACCTAGAAGAAATGGATAAATTCCTAGAAACATATAACCTACTAAACTGAAGCAAGAAGCAAGAAGAAATAGAAAATTTGAACAGACAAATTATCAGCAATGAAATTGAATCAGTAATCAAAAAACTCCCAACAAACAAAGGTCCAAGACCAGACAGCTTCAGAGGTGAATTCTACCAAACATTTAAAGAGATAACACCTATACTTCTCAAACTGTTCCCAAAAAATAGAAGAGGAAGGAAAACTTCCAAATTCATTCTATGAGGCCAATATTACCCTGATACCAAAGCAGGTAAGGACACCACTAAGAAAGGGAACCCTTAGCCAGTATCTCTGATGAACATAAATGCAAAGATCCTCAATGAAATATAAGCAAACCAAATCCAACAACACATTAAAAAAGTCATTCACCATAATCAAGTGGGATTTATTCGTGGGTTGCCAGAGTGGTTCAATACTCATAAATCAATCAATGCAATACATGACATCAATCCACAGAAGGGATAAAAACCATATGATCATTTCAGTAGATGCAAAAAAAGCATGTGACAAAGCACAACATTCATTTATGATAAAAATTCTCAACCAATTAGGTTTAGAGGGAACTTAGCTCAACATAATAAAGGCCATATATAAAAACCCCACAGCTAACAGCATACTCAGTGGGAAAAAACTAAGAGCACTTTCTTCCCTAAGGACAGGAATAAGGCAAGGATGTCCCCTCTCACCACTTTAATTCAACATAGTACTGGAAGTCCTAGCCACAGCAATTAGACAACAAAAAGAAATAAAAGGCATCCAAATTGGTAAGGAAGAAGTAAAAATTTCACTATTTGCAGATGATATGACACTCTATATAGAAAAATCTGAAAAACTCCACCAAAAAACTACTAGAACTGATAAATTAATTCAGAAGCCACAGGATACAAAATCAATGTATAGAAATCTGTTTCATTTCTATATACTAATAATGAAGCAGCAGAAAGAGAAATTAAGAAACAATCCCATTTACAATTGCACCAAAAATAATAAAATGACTAGAAATAAACCTAATCAAAGAGTTGAAAGACCTGTACTCTGAAAACTATAAAATGTTGATGAAAGACATTGAACAATACAAGAAATAGAAAGACATTCCATGCTCATGGAATTGAAGAACAAATATAGTTAACATGTTTACACTACCCAAAGCAATCTATACATTTAATGCAATTCCTATCAAAATACCAATAGCATTTTTCACAGAACTAGAAGAAATGATCCTAAAATTTGTGTGGAATCACTAAATATCCCAAACAGCCAAAGCAACTTTGAAAAAGGAAAACAAAACTGGAAGTATCACAATTCCAGACTTCAAGTTATATTACAAAGTTGTAGTAATCAAATAGTTTGGTACTATACAAAAATAGACACCTAGATCAATGGAACAGAATAGAAAACCCAGAAATGAATCCATTACTATATGGTCAACTAATCTTCAACAAAGCAGGAAAGAATATCCAATGGGAAAAAGACAGTCTCTGCAACAAATGGTGTTGGGAAAACTGGATAGCTACATGCAAAAGAATGAAACTGGACCAGTTTCTTGCATCATACACAATAATAAACTCAAAAGTAATTAAAAACCTAAATGTGAGATCTGAAACCATAAAAATCCTGAAGGAGAACACAGGCAGTAAGTTCTTTGACATTGGCCATAGCAACTTCTAGATATGTCTCTGGAGGCAAGAGAAACAAAAGCAAAAATAAACTATTGGGACTTCATCGAAATAAAATGCTTCTGCACAGCAAAGGAAACAGTCAATGAAACTAAAAGGCAACCTACTGAATGGGAGAAGATATTTGCAAATGACATATGTGATAAAGGGCTAGTATCTAGAATATATAAAGAAATTGTATAATTCAACACCCAAAAAACAAATAATCAAATTTAAAAATTGGCAGAAGACATGAATAGACATTTTTCCAAAGAAGATGGCCAACAGACACATGAAAAGATACTCAACATCACTGATCATCAGGGAAATGCATATCAAAACTGCAATGAGATGTCACCTCACACCTGTCAGAATGACTAAAATCAAAAGCACAAGAAACCACAGTTGTTGGTGAGGATGTGGAGAAAAAGGAACCCTCTGGCTCTTTTGGTGGGAATGCAAACTGGTGCGGCCACTATAGACAAGAGTATGCAGTTTCCTCACAAAGTTAAAAACAGAACTACCCTATGTTCCAGTAACTGCACTGAGTGTTTGCTCCCAAAATACAAAAACTCCAATTCAAAAGGATACATGTACACCCATGTTACTGAAGCATTCTCTACAATAGCCAAATTATGGAAGCAGCCAAAGTATTCACTGATAGAAGGATGAATAAAGAAGAAGTGGCACACACACACACACACACACACAAAATGGCACAATGGAATATTATTCAGTCATTGAAAAGAAAGAAATTTTGCCACTTGCAACAACCTGGATGGAACTAAAGAGTATAATGCTAAGTGAAATAAGTCAGAGAAAGACAAATACCATATTATTTCACTCATATGTGGAATTTAAGAAACAAAACAAATGAGCAAAGGGAAAAAAGAAAAGACAAACTAAGAAACAGACTCTTAACTATAGAGAACTGATGGTTACTGGAGGGGATTTGGGTGGGAGGATGGGTTAAATATGTGATGAGGATTAAAGAGTACACTTATCATGATGAGCACTGGATTATGTATGGAATTGGTGAATCACTATTTTGTACACCTGAAACTAATATAACCTTGTACGTTAACTATACTGGAATGAAAAATTTAAAAAACGAATAAAAAGTAAAATTAATAGATCAGCCTCAAAACTGAGGATAAAAAAACTTCCTTAAGACTAATAAGTAGTAGGAAAGAATGAATGATGGCAGGCTCAGGTGAGTCATAAGAAAAGTTGTAGGGGCACAGATGGATAAAAGAAAATATAGCTTGCTATATGGTTAGAGGATTAGAGGGACAGTGAAATGGGTTGACCCAAGCCCTCAAGGGGAGGAGCATGACAGTTTCTAATGGGAGGAGTGACGGGAAAGGTCACAGCAAAGTGAAGATTGACTGAATATTGAGAGGCCGTAAGAGAAGAGAAACCATGAACTTGCTGTGGCCTCAAACCACACTGTGTGCCTTTGTTTCCGGGTTTGGCTTTTGTTTTTGTTTTGTCCTCAGAAACACTAAAGTGTTTGAGAGTGAGAAGACAAAGTACATTTTTGAACTGGAATGGAAGAGCAGCAGACCTACTTGGAACTGGACAGATACAGGTTTGAATTTTGTCTCTGACATTCATTGTGCAGCAAGTTTATAAACTTTTTAGAAAGTTATGCTTCCACTGTTTGTAAAATAGTTAAAATAATACTTTCTTTGTAGGGTTTTTATGAAAAATAAATAAAATGATAGAGGAAAATATCTAATACACTGTTTGGCAAACAGTAGGTACTCAATAGTAGATTTTTATTATTGTTACTGTTCTGTTTTCAGTGTTAAGATTATCATCATCATCATCATCTTTATCATTTTGTAGGTTTGGTGGTTGCTTGGGATAAAAGGATGTGTAGGAGTTGAGTATGTTTCTATTAGTTGTTTTGGTGCTGTGTAAAACTTAACTAAATCTTAGCTGCTTAAAAGAACACATGTTTATTATCTCAGTGTTTCCACGGTTTAAAACTCAGTCATGCTTAGCTGGGTCTTGCACTCAGGTTCTCACAAGGCTGCAATCAAGATGTTGGCTAGGTTGCATTCTCATTGGAGGCTCAACTGGGGAAGAATGCACTTCTAAGCTCAATCAGGTTGTTAGCAGAATTCATTTTCTCACAGCTGTATGACTTGGGGCCCTGGCTTATTATTATCAGTTGTTGGTTAAGTCAGATCCTACTGGTATCCCACAGTTCCTAGAGACCACCCAAAGTTTCTAGAGATGATCCAAAGTTCCTGGGACCATCTAGTTTCTAGAGACCATGCAGAGTTCCTGCAGACTATCCTGAGTTCCTGAAGACCACCCTGCGTTTCTAGAGACTACTCAGAGTTCTTGGCACATGGGATTCTCCAGCATGGCCACTTACTTCATTAAGTTCATAAGGAGAATCTCTAGCTCTATTTTGTTAAGATAGTCTTTTTTTAACATACATGTTCACAGGAGTGCCATCTCATTCCCTCAGTCACATGCTATGGTTAAGAGCAAGTCACAGATCCTACTCACACTCCAGTGGAAGGGCTTAAGCAAAGATGAGAACACGAGTAGTTCAGAATAGTTGGGGTGTCACCTTAGGGTCTGTCTGCCATAGTTGTATCAGGAAGTCCTCCATGAGTAACGAATTCACAAAATTGAATGACTTGTAGATTCTCTCATTCTCCTACAATTATTATAAATATCTCCACTTACTTTGACCATTTATCATGTTGGCTCTATTCTTCAAGGTGGATAGAAAAAACACATGATTTAGATGGCATTTATTACAACCTCCTATTAAATATGCAACCAAAAATAATGAAACATCAAGGTATACTTATAAGTCAAACAAAAGTGTTATTTCCCTAATAAAAATTTAATTACCTTAAAAGAATAAAAATTAGGCATCAATGTGGCCAATAGGCAGATAAAATAAAAAGTTGACCAAACATCAGTGTTCTCTTAATTAATCCTATCATCTTAGGCAGTTTCTAGAGAAAGTTCTTCAATATTGTTCATAGGCAACAATGAATATTAAATAGAAATTTCTGTGATTAGGAATGTCTAAAGGCAAGCTATTTACCAGCATTAAAATGCATGGTATTCTAACTTTCCTGCACAGAAGGCACAAAAGACAGTGAACTGGAGATATAGGTGGGAGAGGAAAAGAAATTTATTTTGATATCTTGAAGTGCAGCTTCCAAGAAAAGGTAGGACTTGTTCAAATCCCTCTTGCTCAGAGGGGTCGCCCCCAACCATCCCAAGTAAAGTAACTCCCCACTTTCCACTTTCCAACTCCTTACTCTGTAAGTTTTTTGAAAGTCTTTATCATGATGATCAGACACTATTATAATGTGGTTGTTTATTATGTTTCTTCCTAACTAGAAGATAAATAGTGTAAGCATAGGTTTTGTCAGTTTCACATGTGTGTTTCTAGTGTTTTAAAGGTGTCTAAGGGTGCCTGGGTGGCTCAATCAGTTAAGTGTCAGACTCTTGATTTCGGCTCAGGTCATGATCTCGGGGTGGTGAGATTGAGCCCTGCATCAGGCTCTGCACTGGGTGTGGAACCAGTTTAAGATTCTCTCTCCCTTTTCTCCCACCCCACCCCTCCCAACGCTCTCTCTTTCTCTCTTAAAACACAAAACAAAACAAAAAACAGAGTCTAGCACTCAGAAAACAGTAACTGTTCATTGATTATATGAATGCTATGACTTCATAGCAGCAGAAAATATCCAGCTAATGTTCTACCCAAGTGGTTGAATCAGTTTGAAATCAGGTTGAGAGGCCTTGAAATTTCTTATCAGAGACACAATTTGTATTCTATTATCATTATTACTGTATGGTATATAACTAAAATTCTGAAGACATGGTAAGTTTCTATTATTTTTAAATCCACACTAATTCACCAAATTCAGTAATCCATAGGATTATCTATCATTGATGTGATTTAGAAAAGTTCCACTCGGTTTGCTTAATAGTCTTTTGAAATAGAGATCCAAGCTGATCACAAAATATTAAATCAAAAGAATATTATCAACAGCAACAAAGATATTGGTCTCTGTGTGTGCATGCAAAATAACCATTTTAATTCAGCTGTCGCTTATATGATATCTATTAATTTCAAGGGCAACTGAAATTTACTTTGAAAATTAAGTTCCAATACCTGCTTCATGGGGTAGGAGGTATTCTGAGTGAGAATGTTACAAAAAGCAGAGAACTTAAAGTACCTCAAATAAAACTTTATTTTAATAAATAAAATGGATGAATTTAAACTTTTAGAGAGTGAGAAATGCCTAAATTTTTCAGACCCTGTAGTTTACAGCCTTGAACACCTACAATATCAGGTATATGCTGGTTCTGCACAGAAACCTCAAGGGAAAAACAACAGTAAATGACTGCCTTAGGTTTGCTCAAATAAATTCCTTAAGAAATCTCTAAGGATGTCACAATCCGGAAAAATCATTCTGAAAATGCACTCTTATCTTTAACAGTACTTCTCCAAATAGACTTGTTTGTGTTTTGCTCTCTATTTAAAATAGTTATTATCCTTACTGATTTAATTTGATAAAACTCTTATTAATGTAAGCATGACTTTTCTCAAAATACACTTGAAAAAATATCAAGATTAAGATTTATTGGTTTCCTTCCACAACAAGTCTTATTTATATTCTAAGTACCTAAACATTGGTCTCTAATGGATTTTTAATTCAATTTAATTTAATTTAAAAGACATGACTCCATCAACTTTCCTACTCCTTTTACCTCAACTGGTCCAAGACCCTCTGAAGTTAATTTCCAGAAACTATTTATTCCCACAGCAAGATAAAGTCCAGACGTGAAGTGAAGATTACTGTTTTTCTAACCACAGGTTGTGACCAATTAGTGAACTGTAAAATCGGTTTATTGTTTTATGTCTTAAAAAGTGAAATAGAATAGAAAAGAATGTAAAATATAGATATAAATGACAGGTTGTGAAGATAAATATTTTTTGAAAATGTTTTTATTGTGTGTATCTGCATTTGGTCAAATGTAAAAAGTTGAGAATGGATTCCAACCAGGAAAGCTTGAAAAATACAGGAGTAGAGTAAAGAATGGACTTTAGAGGCCAACAGGCCTAGCCCAAATGCTGGCTGTGACACAGAGTAGGTAACCTCTCACAATCTCATGTTTCTCCTCTAAAATGGTGATGAGTGTTCCAGGTGGAGAACTGGAAGAATATCAGTAGATTAGAACCACCTTGAACATGAGATAGGACAAACTGGACTGACATCAGATCTCAACCACATCTGCTTTTGTCACAGACATGCCAGATTCCTAATGTGAGTGACATACAGTAGTGAGGAAGACCTAACCCCAAATTTAAAATACGGGTAAAAAATACTGACAAACAGAAAAAGTCTCTTGCACATTGCAGCCAGCCAACTGACTCTTAATCAATGCCCAAGTCATCAGCCTGTTTTACTGTGCTGCACTATGGTCTGGGAGCTAGCACAAGAGATACGCAAAAATGAGTCATGATCTCCATGAATAACATTTTAAAAGGCTCGACCATAAATAACTCAGTATTTATATGAAATATAAAACTTGTTAAATGTTTTAATGTGCCCTCAAATAATTTAACTCATCGAATGTTTTTCCACTGAACTCACTCAAATTAGTTATCTCCAGAACTCTGAAATGTTAACTGTGCCAAGAGAGAGTATCGGTCCAAAGGTTGAAAGTTGTTTCATAGAGAAATTTGAAATTGAGAGCCAATTAGAATTTCCTTGTTGTTAGAATTCCCTTGTCTAGCTGCCTCAGAGCTTAGAGAATTACTAAAGAGACATTCCACACTTTATCAAAGCCACCGTTATGCGTTCTAGTACCTGAGTTAGGCAATCATCAGTTTCTACTCTGTGCAGACTTTCAATAACAACATCACTAGAGACAGAATTTGTTTTTTTTTTTTTCATTTATCATCCAAAAGGAAAATTATGTTAATTGTATGGGCTTTAGATCAATCTAAATATAATCACTGCCTTAGATGCTTCGCAAAAGCAACTTTTTAATACATTCAAAACCTTTGCCCAGACTTAGCAAATTCTGAAAGATCCAATGATAGAATCTTTGTATGTGTGTCTCTAGGCAAAGAAATGTGCTTCACATTTCTTAAAACCTCTCAAATTTTTGTACTTGCATAATCATGTATATCAAACGATATTTTAATATTGCCTCAATCTAGAAAATTTCTGATTTATTTCACTTTCAACAATATTACAAGAAAGCCAATGTCTTTATCTCTATAATTAATTAAAATGAAAGAAATTCAGGCCACTGAGTTAATAAAAAACCATTCCAAATATCAATAATACTGTCTTAAGACTAGTATGTTACAATTGGTCTATTCATCTAATATTACTGGTTGGAAAACATGCTTCTTAAAAAGCAAGTTTAAAGATTATATTGTCACAAATGCAAAGAAAAAAATGTTGAACCAATGTTTCAAGCTAAAAATACTCCTGATTTTTGGATTTCCTATTTCTTTCCTATTTGTTCTCTTCCTTACATTCTATAACATAACTTGTCTTTCAGATCAAAACAAACTTAGACTTTTATCTGATTTCCTTCCAGCTCACAGAGTGTTTTACTTATTACTTTAGAACTGCAAAACTCACCTTATTTTAAAGATATACTTTATAATTATCTTTAATTAACATAGTTTGTGAGTGGTAATGATTCTCTAAATTCATGGTATATGGGCTCCCTCCAGTGGCTAATTTAGCATCCACAAATCTCTTAAAATGGCTACTTTATACGACTAAGCTTTTTTAAACAACGATCAGCCATGGTTTAAAAATCTCTGAGTTTAAATCTTACAAGAGAAAATAAGTATCAGGTGAGCATGTAGCCATAAACCATTCATCTGTTTATTCATTTAACAAGAAATGGTAGAACTTAAAATATGTGCCAGGCACCATGCCAATCTCTGGAGATTCAAGATATGAGGCAACTTCTTTCTAGAAGCTCAGTTTGAAGAGAGGACTTCATAAACAATGACAAGCATCACCCATCAAAAACACAGTGAGGTGAGACAGTAATGTCGGCATGCACAAAGTGGAGTAGAGACCCCATAGAGCAAATGAATAATCCTAGGCAGGTAGACCAGGGAAGACTTCTCAAGGGATCATAAAATAAGAATATGTGGTTCGGAAGAAGGGATATTCCAAGCAAAGAGAACAGCGTGTTCAAAGGCTTAGAGTCATAAAATAGTTGAGCATATACAGAAAAATAAGTGTTTCTGTTTGACTGATTAGAGTTCACCTGGGTAACCAGAAAGTGCTAAGGGTGTTCGGGAAGATAGGAATCAAAATATGGAGGATGCAAGATTCCTACCTTCCTATCTGGAAGATACCTTCTTGATATGGATGAGCCACTAAAATATTTTTTAAAGGGAGTTACACGGATAGATTTCCACATGAGAAAATTACAGTGGTGTACAGTGCAGATGGGAGCAGGGATTGAAACCAAGTTCAGGGGATTCAGTTGGGTAATTCTTAGGGAAAAAATAAGTGATAAGAAGGAAGTGAATGTCAGAGATTGCGAAATAGAAATAAGTAAATACAGTCAAGAGATGTTAAGATCTTAGTGCAGGGCAGAGAAGGGAAAATGTGTCTATGATGCTGTTAGAAGTCAGGTTTACATTAAATTCAAACTAGTATCTAATTTATAAATTTTTTAAATTTAAAATAATGTCACTAGAAATTTACTAAATGTCATCAATGATAATTATATTTAATGAGTGGAATAGTTATATGAACAATATTAAAAGTTAGTTTGGCTCATCTTTAACATTGGGAATCAGTGACATTACTGAAATATCTCTGCTGCTATGTCAATAAAAGAAATTTTGTGACACTATCTGTCTATTGGAAAGAATGTTAATGGAAACTAGGAAAAGAGAAGCTTGGGAAGTCTGAGATTCCAGCCCCTGAACAGTTTTCTCCACTAACATGTTAAGTTTGAGTGGGCAATAGCTGACCTTTGGGAAACATTGATGCTTTGGATATATGTCATTCATATCTGTCCCCAAACTTCATAGTTCGATAGTTTCCAACAGTGTAGATACCAATTCCCAAAGTAGAATGAAAAAAAAGTCTACTTTTCTTAGTCTCCTCTGATACTAAGACACACACAGGTGAGTTGGGTTCTATAGATATACCCATGGGAAACTGATTTTGAAGGGAATGATGAAGGGCTTGGGGTATCCTTTTTTTTTCCCCCTGGTGTATTTTATGAACAGGCATCATTTTCCTGAAATAACTACAAAAACAACATTCTGTTTAGGAGCTCCCTGATTGTGGTAGAGGTCATGTGGTTTTATTTTTTTTAAATTTTTTTGAAGATTTTATTTATTTATTAGAGAGAGGGAGCGAGTGCATAAGTGGGGAGAGGGTCAGAGGGAGAGGAAGAAGCAGACTCTCTGCTGAGGGGGAAGCAGAACACAGGGCTCCATCCCAGGACCCAGAGATCACGACCTAAGCTTAAGTCAGATGCCAAACTGACTGAGCCACCCAGGCACCCCATGATCATGTGGTTTTAAAGCTAGCAATTGTGTAGTAGTTTTCTGATACATAATATATGATTATGATAGGGGCAGCAGCTCCTGTTTGAGAGTGATGGAGGTTGGCATTTTAGTGATATAATATAGGAAAATGTTCTTGACATGTTAGAGGCTGTTTCTCTTTCTCTCCAATGTGTTCTTAAAAAACTTATGCTTAAACTAGATAGAGGTGAGATTGTTATCTGCGATTAAGAATCCTGGCCAGTACATAAACTGTTAGTAGAAGTCATTGAAGGCAGCAGCTCCGTAAGGAAACAAGACATTGGGATTAGTTTTCTGATGACTGTTTATAGGCAGTGAGGATGGAACACTGGTAAATCCATGAAAAGTAGTAATAAAACAGTTACTGTGGTTACCATCCAAGGACACATGAAATGCAGAGCCTACTGAAGGCAAGACTTTGGCTGATTAGGTAGTGGCTTCAATAGACTTGCCCCTTTGGGCTTTCCTGCTTTAGAGGTTTTTAAATACCTAAATAAGAATGCTTAGATCAGTAGCTCTCTTGAGACTGCCACATGGCTATTTCACACTGCTCGTGCCATTGAAAATAGGCAAAAGGGAATTAATACATTGCCTGGGTGATTGACCTTGACTAGCAAGTGAAAATAGAGTGCTTTACAACATTTAAGAAAAAAGAATATATATTGAACCCAGGAGATCCAATGTGATCTTTTTGTGTACTTGTAGCCTCATGATTAGCTGCAGAAATCAAGACCGGAGCAGCTATTTCCTTCCCTCCTGACTGTGTCACATATTTATTTACGTATGCTAGCTAACTCCCCATTCTCCTACCTCCCCTCCCCTTACTCTTCTCTTTTCTGTAGGGTGTGCTGGCTATGGCTAACTTTATAACCTATTTCCTAGATTTCAGAATATTAAGGTGGGATTCTGGCTAAGCAACAGAAGAAACGAATATGGAGTTATGTCTGCACAACTTCATTGAGATGCATTCATGTGACCATCATGTTAATTTAACTAGGTCTGAGAGTCAAATCTTATCACTGATATGCAGGAAAGGAGCAATCTACATCCTAATCCATGCCCAATATTGATTAATCTGTTGGTTTTGTTGTTACTGTTGGTTTTAAATAAGCTATAATATCTATCTTCTAACTTTATAGCAACCGAAACTTATTCCTCATTTTTTACCCTCCAAAAGATTCTTTTTATAAACAGAGATGACTAAATAAGTCATAAGCTCTGAGGTTGTGTTTTTGTTCATTCAAATGTTAGACTATGAAGTATATAAATCAAAATGTACAACTTTCCATTCTTCTAGCATTTAAGTACTACTTTTGAGGCCAATTATTTTAAAACAAAAAAAGGAACAATGCACACTAAAGAGATAAAATTACATTTCAGTGATGTTCAATATCACAAAAAACTTTCATTATCACTGAACAGCAAAGACACCTGGGCATATATTCACTAACAAAACCCCCTGAGATCTAGCATAATGGCAGTACTCTACACTAAAACAGCTCATTGTAATGGAATTTTCCTAATATAGACATTTGAATGTGATTTCTGGAGAGTTTCATTTTCATTGTTATTGGAAGACAAACTTCATACATAAACACATAAGAAAATGTTGTTCATGCATAAACTACTTTCAGTTTATCTTTTCTGTATACTTCAGTATTGTTTCATATTATTTGTATTTGTAATTTGCTGCAGTTTAGTTATTTGAAAAGGACTACGATATATATTAACTCCCCATTTACCAGAATTTATAAATGCAATATCTCCAGTCATAGTGCATGTATCAGGTAGGATGTTTTAACTTCAAGTAACACAAACCAACTAAAGATTACAAAAACAATAGACTATTTTCTCAAATAACAGGAGGTCTGATGGTGGTTGTTTCCTGAACCAATTGATACAGTAGGTCAATTATGACAAGTTTTCTCTGATCTTATAGGTATTCCCCTAATAGTGCACGTGTTGCCACAGCTCCAAGCATCGCATACACAAAAGATAAGGTTCAAAGAGACGAAGAAAGAAGAAGGTTTCCTCCTGGTCTTCTCCAATTTTACTGAGTAGAAAAATGTTTCTGAGGACCTCTCAAAAGACTTCCTCTCAGGTCTCATTGTCCAGAACTAGGTCATATGCCTTGAATTCCATCACAGACAATCGGGAATGGGGTGATGATGCTCAGATTAGAGCAAATATGAGTCATCCCCCAGGGCAGTCATTCCCATTAGGAGAAGGGGGCTTTTGCTCCCCAGGGGATATTAGGCACTGCCTGGAGACATTTCTGATTGTCACAACTTGGGGGGGGGGGTGGTTGTTACTAGAATCTAATAAGTAGAGGGCAACACTGCTGTTATGCATCCTAAAATAAAGGACAGAAAAAAGGAATGGAACCCCGCCCCCTCAACAAAACATTATCTGGCCCAAAATATCAACAGTGCCAAGGTTGAGAAAGCCTGTCCTAGGATTTCGCTCACCCTCTGTTGTTAGAATGCCTTTTGATAAGTGAACAAAATTAAGTTTCTCTTAGCAAGAACCCGAAGGGGAAAAGACTATAAGATCAATGGTTCTCAAACTTTAGAAAATATCAGAGGGGAAATATAAAGGAAAAAAAAAGAAAACATCAGAGACATATCTGGAGGGCTAATTAAACAAAGATTGCTGGACCCCATTCCCAGATGTTGTGATTCAGTGCTTCTGGGATGAGGGCTCGAAAATGTGCATTTCTAACAAGTTTTCAGGAGATGCTCATGCAAACACCACATGTTTGAGAACCAGTGTAGTCAACCATACCCCAGGAGATTATGAATAAGCATTGATCAGATTGTGACCTTAGACAATTAAGGTAACCTCTGTGGGCTTCTACTTTCTCACTGGCAAAATCAGCAATATACGAAAGGCACATGGCTTTATATTTGGTGAGGTTTGACCAAATGTCCCATTGAAATTATACTCCCTGCCCCTCATGGTATTCGTATCACATAACAGAAAATCAGAAAAGTTGTTTAAGATGCAGTAAAATTTGAACCATGTTAAAAACCAAACAGATTCAGTTGAATTTCTTCTAAGTAGAAGACCAAAAACAGCTAGCCTCTATGTTAGGTGATGCAGTTTAAGGTAAATCGTTGGACAGCCAGTAAGGCACATAGTAATCTCAACATTTTTGTGAGAAGCAGCATTTGAAAAACTGCAATAAGATCCTGAAGAGGCTATTTACAAAACAAGAAATACAAATTATTAATGAGAAAATGATAAAATGTTTAACTTAACCAACAAAGACATGCCAATTAAAATAACCAGGACATGCTTCCTATGCTTTGACAAAGATAAAAGAAAAAAAGGAAAACATTGCATGAGGGTGATCAGGGGAAAACAACCAGAGCCACAGTGAACACTATTTAGCAGATTTTGCTCTAGAAGGATGACAGAATCAAATAAGAAAGAGATATCAAATTATGGAAAAATCAAAGAGGTAATAAAGTGGAATTTTACTAGATCTGTGCAAGAATAATAACCAGCTCTGAAATAAGAGAACAACATTATGGCTACTTCATCATGATGATGTTGATGATAAGAAGGACACTATACCTTTACTTATTAACATACTAGAAAAAGGAAGAGATTTTAGAAAAATATTCATTTAAGTATATCAGGGAAGTGGGCAACATTTATACTTTATAAGTGCTTACATAGTATGAAGGAAAGATAACAAGACAACTGATGGGAAAAGAGTAAGAACTGACAAGGCACACGAGGTGAACCATAATATGGAATTAAGCCAATAAGGTAAATTGAAAAAATAAAAATAGTGGTATTAGGGTGGCATCACTGTAGCTGACATATTTATGTACACATATACACACATAAAGAAAAAATAATTCATGAATTATTTGCTCACGAGGTAGGCCTGGTAAAAGGTCTGACTGACCTTACCCTTGGACTAGGATAAAGGCTGGTGATTACTAAACTCTCCATTCCTGGCGTTTTTTATGGACATTGTCGAATTTAGTGCACATAATAGCCCTTTCAGGAAACCAGTATTATCTCCATTTCACAGATGAAGACACTGAAGTTGAGGGAGATGAAGGGACCACACTAGTCCTGCCTGGCATCAAAGTCTGTGCTCTTTCTACTGTAATTCTGGTGTTGCCCTTGGATGGTGATGATAAACATCGTAGCATTAATGAGTAACATTTATTGAGTAGCAAGTGCTGTGCTAAGCAAATTGCCTGTGTTATCCCATTTAATTCTCAATATAATCCTGTTATCTATTTCCATTTGTAGATGATAAAATTAAGAGGATATGTTCAAGGTCATACAGTTCTTAAAGCCAGGTCTGCATGATTCCAAAGCCTACACATAAACATCTTTCTTGTATTTTCTTCTTTAAGGTAACCTTTTTTTCTTTTTTAATAAGAGGAAAGAAATGGGGGGGGGGGAGTCCAAAAGGAGACACAAATTTTCCACTAATGGTCATCTAACCAGTTTGAAAAGAGGCATTCGTTGTTTTATTAGGGATTAAGAAAGATGAGAAGGCCCTACCTGTCTTGATTTAGCTCTTAATTTCTACCCTCACCTCCCAGCCCTAACTTCTGGTTTAAAATAGAATTTTCATCGTCAAATTTACTATTGGTTTTAGTCCCCAAAGTTTGGAGGAATGTGGAAAGTGGGAATTAAAACGGATTTAGAAGCTGCCTGTTTCTCTCCAAAAGTACACTAAACAGTTAGCAACATATGCGTTAGGTAATTTTGTACTAATGTTAGTTGGACAGTTAGGTAGTCAGGGCCAGGGTCCCGAACAAGAAAAAGTGGAGTCAGGCCAGCTAAAATAAAAGAGCACTGACATCCTGTTTTGCAGCTTAGACAGGACAGCACTGACATTCTGCTTTGTAGCCTTTGCAGAAATGACTTCTGCAAAACGTCCTAAAATAAGACAATTAACCACAAAAGCATTTGTCAATATCATGGGCAAGGGGCAGTTAAGACCCAAGCCCTCAGGTGTCAGCAGAAAAAGACCATCAGCACGTGGACATCAACCTAATAGGTAGACAGATACATGACCAAAGCCCTGATTGGCATGACTCAGCACACTCCGATTGCTTAAAAAAGTTCCGCAAAAGAGCTCATAAGAACCTCAACTTAGAAACTTTGAGGGCAACCGTCTCAGGCCCCCTCCTCTTCTGGAAGGTTTGTACTCTTGCTCAAGAAACTTTGCTTTGCTGCCCACCATTCTTCATCTTGTCTACCTCTTCATTCTTTGAAGCAGCATGACCAAGAACCGCGGGCACTAAGGGGACACAAATTCTGTTACATTAACAGTGCAGGGAAGATACCAATGGCTGGCATGCATTATATGCATATATGCTTTAAAATATTGTTAAGCCTTGCAACAATCCTCTAAGGTACATCATTCTCTTCAGTTCACAGATAAGGTAAATGATGGTTAAGTGACAGGATAGCTTAGAATGGTTAAGTGAGCTATTGACTGGTAAAAATGGGTTTTTATTCCCTAACTTTTTAGCTCCAAACCATGTGTGCTCACCCAGGGGCCTAAACAGCAAAACAGGCAGCTTTACAAAGAGCTGTGAGAGTGAGAAGTACCAGGAAACAAGTTTATACAAGAAGACCCAGATTGACAGGCTATTTTAAGGGTAAAAAGGAAAGTAGGAAGATTTAGATAATGGGTGAAGGATCTCAGAAGAAAAAAAAAAAAGGAAGACAAAGACGAGTCTATAAAAAATGCATGTATAGTTTGTTTGCTTGCCAGTCAGCTTCCAAAATGTCAGGGATGTTCAGTTTTCCCCTCCACTGGGTGATAAGCTGTTATTCTTTGCTTTGTGTCATCTGAAATACAACACTCAACTTCAAGTTGAGTTTAGTAATGAAGAGTGCCCAAGTAAAACCCAAATTGGACCTACATAATCAGATAGAAGTTGCTTTTCTCCATGTCAAAATATTTTTAGAAGATATTTTATCTGTTTGCATTTAAAACTTTATTTATTCCAAGTTAGCTTTAAGATTAGTGCAAAACATTCATGGATACACATTTTTTGTAGAGGACTCAATGATTCATAGAGGTCTCAAACTATTGATCAGTCAACATGAAATAGCTTAATATTTGATGGGAATAGATCAAGTTATCTGACTTTATGTTCTTTTCCTTTCTCTTTTTATGGAATAAGATTGTCTTCATGAAAAAATTTAAAGTATAAAGAAAGGTAGCAGGAATCCATGGAATTTGGGAGTAGCACTTAATGAAGCTTTTCCAATAACCAATGGAGTGACATCAGTGAAAGTTATTTTTCTTGATGTATTATTTGTATTTAATATTAATATATTAATTAATATATATAATTAATATTAATATTAATATTTAATATTAATTTAATATTTTGATTTTATTTTCTAGGAAGCAAGTCAAAGGTTTCTGAAAGAAAATGGAATTTTTAAGAGATTTGTGACACAGTTATTTCATAGGAATAACCAGCTGCTTTATTTTTTGTATAATTATAATGGTCTTTGTCCTTTAGCCCCATCAATACAAGCCTGTTTCTTCAGTCTTGGAGATCACCACTAGAACTTCACCACAGGCCCAAAGGAAGGATAACTTAGTTTCTGTCATGGTGACTTTAAGTAAACGACATTTGCAGTGCTAGCTCTGCAACCCCACACCTATAAAATGATTGCACCTGTCATCCACAACATGAAGTCTTGAGACCATAAGATAAACCAAAACCACGGAGTCATCTTTCTAAAAAGGGATGACCCATTTTAATAACTAGTAATATGCATAAGCTTTTAGCCTCAGGACAGAAACTGATCATTAGAAGGATTTGGGAAGGCATTTCCTCCTATTTCAAACACAGTATCACAGAATTAGATGTGTATGTGCGGAGGCTCACTTCAAATAAGAACTACTGCCAAGGGCAAAACACAATATTTGATGCAATGATTCAGTCATTTAAAATAGGACCCGAGCTCTATTGTGTCACATTCACACCTGTGCTCTATTTTAAAAAGATCCTCAGAGTCTGCAAGCTGGATTAACAGCACCATCTGAGACAGGCAAAAGGCCAAGTGTCGAAGCAAGCATTCTATGAAAATCAAAATTGATGGCTGTCACAGAACTTTATAGGTTGATGGAACGGTTCTGCATTTTGATTGTGATGGTAGTTACATTGGTGTAAACATTCGTCAAAATCCATTGACCCGTACATTTAAAATGGGTGCATTTCATTGTATGGAAATTATACCTCAATAAAGTTGATTTAAAAAAATGACAGCTGTCCATGTTGACCATGAACACATGCCCCTCTGGCAAAAGCAATAGAAACCATGAAGTCAGTTCTGGGTGCACACTAATAGAGATTAAATATAGCATTTAAGCCTGTGCAGTCAAGAGCAGAAGAATTTCCTTGTGAAAAGCTGGAGATGACAATTAAAGATCTATTGGGAACTTTATCTTACTAAGACAAAACTAGTCACTCACTATGAGACTCTCAAATATGCTTTTTCCTTTATCAAACCAATCATAGAATGTGTCAGAATGTCTAGTGGATTTCTAAAGGTTTGTACCTTACATATAGGCACATAACTCACCATTAAAACTGATAAAGCTCAAGCTCAGTATGCATATTAATTATGAAGAACACGTCTTATTCTTGTTTTAAGAAAATAAAATATAGCATCCTTCTCTGGGATTATTGAAAATATATCTGAGAAATATGATCATGAAGGCTAATTTCCTAAATATGTAATATTGTACATACTGAGAGGCATGACACATGACACATGTTCTAGAAACCACTTTTAATTGTGTGACCTTGGCAAAACCATATCTTTTTGGATCTATGTCTTTTTTTGCTACTGTAAAATGAATGGGATAGACCAGACAAAGCTCTATGACATAGAACAGCATAAATCACACTTAGCTCTTGGATTAGAAGCTCTATTTTAACTAACTGGAAATTCTTTCTTTTTATTACCTAATGCTTTTCTTTTGTTACGCTAGATTCGGAGAAAGGACAGTGCTGATGAGAGAATGAGGAAATTTTTTTAGTTATCTCATTGAGATACTCTAAATATACTAATCTCATTTCAGCATACTGAATTTGATATGAGGAATGTTCTAGAAGTTGAGGTTGTCAGGAAAATATTAGAAAGAAAAAGAATATTATTGGCAAGGAAAAAATAAATAAGAAATGAAGCTATGATTCATCTCACTAATATTTAACAAAAGATCTATAAGAGATTAAAATATTTTTCATTGGAAGTAGTTGACTGCATCTTTGACTTTTGTGGAAATAACCATATGTTTTAGAAATTATGACATTATAGAATCTTGGATTTATAAGGGAAAAAATGGTCATCAATACCAGTTGCTCCACTTGGAGTCCAATGGTAGCCAGTATTTTAACATAAAATACAAAAACAACTAAAGCTGTCTTGATTATTTTACTTTTGTACCGGAAAAAGCATAAAAACAACTTCACACACCTGTCACTTTGCATGTTTAAGCCAAGCTGTGATTAATAGTTTAGAGATAAATATTCAGAGATAGCAGCAGGGGTTTTCTCTTATCACATAAAGGCTAAATTCAATCCAAGGTTACATTTATTCATAAACTTTAACTTGTTAGCACCAGGCAATCTTTCTCAATTTCAAACCAGGGCACACTTTTCAACCTAAGAAGTGCTGATAGTATAACAGATTTGCCCAAGGCAATCTAAACCCCTCAGTTTGGAGAATAAAAAAATAAAGCAAAGAAAAGAAATGATAGAAGTCTAGAGCATCAGAAAAATTATCTAAGGGGCGCCTGGGCGGCTCAGTCAGTCAAGCGTCTGCCTTCGGCTCAGGTCATGATCCCGGGGTCCTGGGAATCGAGTCCCGCATCGGGCTCCCTGCTCAGCAGGGAGGCCTCCTTCTCCCTCTCCACCCCGCTCGTGTTCTCTCTCTCACTGTCTCTATCTCTCTCTCAAATAAATACATAAAAACTTTAAAAAAAAGAAAAATTATCTAAAATTTGGACATAATGTGCAAAGGTGGTGGCCCATCATCTCAATGCCATTCGGGAGCAATGGCCATTTAAGGATTATGTACGAGAATATACTCAGTGTAAGGCCAAACTATTATTAACTGTTGAATACCAGTTTCAAACTTAGTCAAGTTACTTGTTTACTTCTTAATGATTTTTGTCTGATAGAGGTGTAAATATTTTTTTCTGAAACAAATAAATCCAAATTTATGGCCCTTTGAATACTTGACAGTTGTTTTTTTTTTTTCAAATAAAACTCAGGCATCTTACCCAAATTTATTTGTTAAATGGTTCATAGATACTTAATTTGTCAAATGCTCTAATTGGTGATAACAACTTTCTTTTTGTCTGATTAACAAGTTAAATGGAATAAAAGATCCCACATATTCACTTTATATGTGCCTGCCAATCATGATTTTGCTTTTTAAAAATTATATTTTAACAAGAGATCAAGATGTTAAATGAAAAGTGTTAATTGCTGTTTTCTTCTTTTTTTTTAAGAAAAGGTTAAAATAAAAGGGCTGAGCCATGTAACTGGAAGTTTTATGAATTATGGATACTTGCGAGAAAAATCTACAAAGCAATGTCTTAAAAGTGGTGCAAGCCCTACACAAAGGATGCAGTGCTTTATCTGCATTCAGTTCCTTCTACTTGGAAAGAACTTCATCACCACATGCTTAGCTCCTACACATCTCTTACAATTCTGCCAAATTATTTCTTTTTCAAGGTTGTCAGTATTTCTCCGAGAACAGTTATTTCCTTCAAATCATTTGATCCATCCTGTTTTAAAGCAGCTACTATCTTGTAGTATAATTGATTTGTTTAAATGTCATTACAGACTCCTTCTCAGCTTCATGTCCACTTCACGTCCTGAGTAAATGATCACCTCAGGGACCCTCTGGGCTTCACCACCCACCTGTGACCTGAAGCACACAGATTGTAGAAGTTCTTGCCTCTGCTTCCTTCCTTTACATATGATTTCCTATGACCTTGTCTTCACCCAATATGCTGACTTTGGTTTCTCTGGGCTCCTGCCCCACACCCATGGACCAGTGCCACTCTATTCTTATTCCTAGCCATGGCTTCCAAACCACAGGTCTGGCCAGGGACTCAGGCTGTTTAAAAGTTATTCCCAGGTATTTGGCTTCTGGATGCTATTATTGCTCTCACATCCTGGGTCCTTGTCTGTCTGCCACACTACTTTGTCTCCCAGCTGCCACTGGTATGAACAGCTGAGAGAATGTGTGTGATCAAAGAGGACACACCCCAGGTCCCTGCATTTCCAGTCTTCAGTCTTCAGCCTCTGTGCCCTTCAAAGCCCATCAGCAGGTTACTTCGAGCTTTGTACTAATTCTAGCGTTCTTCCCTGCCCCATTCCCCACTGCTTGAGAGCTAACAATGTGGTCATTCTCTTTAGAGTGCAACCACACATACTGCCCAGGATCCATGTTGATATCAATCTCTAGTGCTGCTAATGTGGCCCCTTATACGAGACCATCTGAAAATACATTTTCCACTTGCTCATCAAGAATGTTTATCAGAACTCATACCTCCTCTTTAGGCAACCCAATGGCCTCTTAATCTTAGGTTATTTTTCATTAGATATATAATAAAGCTCACTTTAGTAGCATTTAAATATATATATCTCATATATATGGAGGTGGGGGGGTGGGGGGTGTGTGGTCAATGAACCTGCCTGACAGGAGCCAACAGGGCCAGAAAGACCTTTACTCATGGAAGGATAAGCAAACCACAGAAATAAAAACCACAAGGGGTCCGTGAAAGGGTGAACATTTAAAGAACAGAGACCATTATACTCAAGATGAAGAGGAAAAAATATGTTTAAAACATCACTAGTAGAAAGTAGGGGGAAAGTTATTTGTTTACTTTCTTAATATATTTTACAAAAACAAGGACTCTCAGACACAGGAAAAGAAGGATGAAACCAAGATGCGAGCAGATGAGTTGAAAAATTAGAAGGGTGAATTAAGAAAAATTGTAAGGAAAAGAAAATGTAATTGCAGGATGCAAAGCTGCATTTGACATAAGAAAGAGCCCGAATGATATACTACCTGAGAAACAGATACTTTTTCTATTAAGGATGGTGTTATGCTATATGCATAACATATAACATATGCAGTTGCTTAACCAAGTGAGCCACCCAGGTGCCCCAGCATGTATTCAGTTTAACAATACAAAATAACTCTGATATTCTGAGAATTTGGCGACATTGCATTTTCCATTATGTCAGGTGGAAATGAAAAGGGACCAAACATTACCGATAATAACATTGCAAAAGCTTGTCCTCTCGGCTTATGTACAGATGGGAATCATTATTGGTAACAAACTCTTTTTAACAATCATTTTATCTCTAAATATAGGAAACATTGAGCTCCATAGTCAAATTTGAAAGAGAGAAGGTTAATAGATGGGCATACAAATTCTATTTCATCCTTAGAATCTCCAGCTCAAGGTTCTGAATGAAATACTCCAAATTCATTATCCCATTTCTCATGGAAAAACGCAGCAGGGATAGCACAGGTATGGTTAGGGAGAAAGAACACTGGGTATGGAGTAGGAAGACAAATTCCAGACATCTAATTCTGAGAATGCTTTCCAAAACTTACTTACATTTAATGGGTTTCAGTTTTCTTGAACGAAAAATGGGACTGCTAATGAGACTATACCATGCAAAAGAAAAGTGGGAATATATATGACACAACTCTTATAAACTATAAAGTATTGCAACCCTATCTTTATGAACAACATGTCTTTGTTATTATATGGGATAAGAATTTATAACAAATTGCTTGTGTGACTTTGACAATTAACAGGCAACTAAAGGTGGCTGAAGAAAAAGTATAAACTGCTTTTCAGTAACTATTTAGCTAACTGCTGCATTTCAAAGTGTGTACAGACCTAACTAGCTATGGGTTAAACACATTTAACACACATGCCCAAACAGAAACACACAGAAATTACCACTTATCTTTCTTTTTCCTAAACTATTATTGTCCTACTTCATTCCACTGATGCGATTATTCTGCCACCCAGTATCTATGTGACTCTAGGGCTTCATTCAGCCATTTAGTTCATTGTTGTTGGAAATGATAACATTTGCCAGGCATTATATCTGTTCCATGTGTTTGTTATGTAGGTTCCATATGTTCCGTGTAGTTTCCAGATCTCTAAAAGTGGTTTATTAAAAGCTGCTAAAATGATAATCTTAAAATTTGTCAGCTCAACAAACAACTTTTTAAAATGTCAAAATGCAGAGAGCTTTTGCACTTACTTTAAACTCTTAAATATTGTCTCTTTTGCTTGCTTCTAAAAACACAAATAGTAAAAAGTGGAATTTACTATTTTCAGGAAATTATTAAAATTTTCATTTACAAATTATATAATCTCTCCAGTGCAATGAGTTAAAAGTCTTTGAAAGTCTAACCAGCAATCCAGAAACACAGATTCATAATCATTGCAACTCATGTATAATATTCATGTGTGAATGCACAGATATGATCGATAGGTCAAAATATGAATGTGGAAATATGGGATGTGATGTGGGCCAGGGAGGGCGAACAGAGACCTTTTTTTGGAGGAAGCAAGAGAGAATGTAAAGAACACTGCATAAGTTCCCTGAAAATAAAATAATGGCATTTGAGGAACAAAATAAATGACTCATAATTTCAAAATATACTATCAATTGGCTTTAAAATTAAATTTAGTCAATAGAATTCCATTATATTTGATGACTTAAGTATTTATACACATTTGTTTGAAGTAAAAAAGAAACATAGTGCCCTTTAATTCATATCTGAAAAACCACATGGCATTTTCTAAAATTCCTAAGAATGAAATGTGTATTTGTTTGCATGTGTGCTATGTGCTGGGAGAGGATGCTGATGAGGAGAAAGGAGAGATCAGTGTGTTTTCGAAATGATATAGTTTAACAATCTCTTACATATAATATCAGAGCTGCTAAAACTCAAAATAAATTTGTAAATGCTAATGACTCCTAAAACTGCAAATATTTGGGATAGTTATAAAACGTAGAAGTAACTGCTATTTTTAAGCAAACTAAAATGGATTTTATGATATCTCATTAGCACTCATTTTTATATTTAATCCACGTTGCAAGAAATATTAGTAAAGCTTATTGTTAAGATAATAAAGACAAAAAAATATAAAGTGCTTTGTAGATTACTGGTTTTACAGTGACAATATGTATAGTGTCACAAGGCCATGCTCTAAGGAGGCTGGAGATCCAAGTTCACATTCTTGCTTTGCCATCTATGCACTGCGTGACTCTAGGCAAGTTACCGAAGTTAAGGTTTTATATTTGTAATATGGCCATAGTCCTAATGTTTAATTCATAAAGTTATTTGAGGATCACAAGATCTAAGATGACACTCAAACTCATTCAACACGACAAATTAGAAAAACTCAACATATTTTAGCATTCTTATTTAAAATTAAAGCTACATTGCAGAAGTTGTATAATTTTTTTAACATTTTAACTGAGTTTTGTTTTTTCAGCTTTATTGAGATATAATTGACATTTGGCATTGTGTAAGTTTAAGTAAGGTATATGAAATGATGATTTGATACAAGCATATATTATGAAATGATAATAACAAAAGGGTGAGTTTACACATCCATCATCTCATATAATTACTTTGTGTGTGTGGTAAGAACATTTTAGATCTGTTCTCAGTATCGCATAATTTGTGTTGCCATTAAAGGCCATCAAATAATTTCCCTATTTAACTATTTGCCAATAAGTTATTTTATTAAAATTGAAGAGATATGAAGGATTTACATGTCTTCATAAGTAGGTATTTATCATACCTGGAAATCATTCCAAGGTTTAGAGGGAATTATATTTTATAAGATGGATTTCTAAAAACTTACATCATGATATTTAAGTTTCTCAGTAGTCATAAAAGATAGTAAAATGGACATTTATCAATATGTCAAACTAAAAATAAACTTGAAATTGATTTAGAACATTGAAAATGAAATTAGTGAGAACTGAAACTAAAATAAGGTCCTATCTCATTGTTAAACAATACCCAGACTAAACAAAATTAACCTAGTTTCTTACTCCATGAAATATTTGCTCTTGGAATCTAAGACTGTGAACCAACTAAAAAGCTTATTTATCAAGACTAATGGTTTGTTTATTAAGACTCACTTCAAGATTGTTTGCTACTCACAACAATTCAAAACAATTATGTCATAAACTCTGCTTCATCTCAACCATTTCTCTACCTTGCAAGACCTGCCTTAAAATTATCCAGCCCAGTCCCTAACACCGGTTAAATGACCTACCCTAATTTCCTATTTTGAGACATTATTAATTTTAAGTGGTGTACTCCCTTGCTGCTGTAGGTTTAATAAACTTAGGTTTACTTCATAAGCAGATTTTTCTACTGGACATTTAGGGACTATTTACTGACAACAATTTTTAAGACATCTCTTATAGTATCCAGAGAGATAAGATATGAATATCTTTTACCCTCTTGATGATAAATGGTAGAAGTGTTCTTCTCACTGGTGTATGGATAAAAGTGAACAGGTGTTGAGGAAATGAAACAAACTGCCATGCTCTGATCTAGGAGTTGTGTGCCATTCAAAACAATCCAGTGGATTATTCTCCAGTCAGTGCAAGTTAGATACAGATATCTAATTGTGCACCAGTAGGAAAGGGCTATCATTAGAACTTCCACCAGCCTCCTGGAACTTAAACAAGGAGAAAATCCAAGTAATTATATTATATTCAACAATATTCAGACAATACATTTGCCACACTTGGACCTCTACAGAAAAGCTGTTAATAACTTAGATTGGCATTCCTATTCTATTATTTGCCATTTTACTCTTGAACACTTCTCTGAAATAGCATTTGGCTCCCTACCAAGAATATAAAGAAAAATATTAAACTATCTTGGCTTCCACATCTAAGAAATTGAAATAGTACTGACAATCTTACTGTGGTTTGAGAAGATTGGAAATAGAATTGCAAGGATGATAAGAAAAGAATAAATTGTTCACTTTCTGGATGGGGTTCTCGCTTTTGTGAACCAGAGGATAATGACTCTGGACGAGGGTTCTGGGAATGTACTCTGAAAGAGTGATTGAACCAAATTGAATCTTCTGGCGAGAGAGAGGCAATGTTCCTTCAAATGTGAGTAATGTGCTACCTTCTCACCAGGAGAATGAATCCTGATGACCACCAGGGGTAGGTGCATGGGGAAAGGAATATCGAAGAGAGGAGAGTGAGAATGCAGTGCCGCAGCGTGTCCTGGTTATAACTGTGACATCTAAACCTACAGAATAAGTCTTGTACTGCTTCTTCCTCCTAAAAACTATTTCCTCAGGTTATGTATCTTCATTTGTAGGAAATAATGACTAACAGAAAAATTCAGCACATTCCACTTCCCAAACCTGATGTTAGAAGACTACCTACATGACTTTCTGAGTTTTGTATTGCTAATTCATGGAAAAGCATTTGACCAATGACTATTATATTCCAGGAATTATTACCGTCCTCCAAGTGATGGTTTTTAATATTCCAATAGAAAAGGTGGATTTCTACAAAGAGGTACTCATATCAATTTGTTTGTCTTTGGGAAGCTTCTACATCAAAAGCCTTGTCTTTATTAAACTAAACTTTATTAAATCAAAGGACCTGTGTTCTTCCTTTTGTTCTTCCAAAGGTTATTGTGTTTCTGTCAATTTGGGATAAAAGTATCAAATGTCTGGCTTTTTAAAGAGAGATTAGAATTCTTACTTGGCAAGATTAGTAATCCCACATCCTTTACCACTCACTCCACTCCAAAGGCCATCCTCCCAGCCTTTGATCACAATGCTAATTCATCATAAACCCATACCTCATAATGATCCATCTGTTTAGATTTCCTCATCAGTAGTTGTTAAAATTAGGCAAGGATTTGTTGGTTGGTTATTTTTATTCACAGCCACATTAATGCAAGCCCTAAAGTAATCAGCTTGTATTATGTGGCCTTTCATGCAGGGTGCACAGATTTGCAGCTTGTTTGGTTTATCTAGGCTCATGCTTGTGAGGCAGCTGTTAGGCATTTAGTTAATAAAATCCTCTTCCTCTGGGGAACTGTGCTTTGTCCATCACAGGGAGACACATGTAGCCTACACATGTAGTCTACAGTTAACATGGGAAGCATTTTAAATCGCCCTTCCTTCCTTCCTTCCTTCCTTCCTTCCTTCCTTCCTTCCTCTTTCCCTCCCTCCCCCCTCCCTCCCTCTCTTCTTCTAATTTTTTTTTTAATGAAGTCATCTCCAGAATTTTAGTGTATACGTTCTTTAAAACTAGCCCACTAATTCAAGCATGACAGAACTGTCCACTGTTTCTTATTTCAATTTTCTTGAAGAGGGTGGGTTAACACTTCCTATTATATTTTTTAGATAAATCATATTGATTTCAAGTGTAAGTAAATGATCTTTGAATGTACTTAAACTATTCAGTCTCTAGACCATCTTCTGTTCAGTGCTTCTATTTGACTTCTTTTTTTTTTTTTGGTTTTAGTGGGGAGTGTCTTATCTGTCTTTTTCAAATATTGAAGAAATGAAAATATATGAGATTAAACCTTTTCTCATTTGATTGTGTCCCTGCCAAAAGATCGTATCAGTGAAAACTCATTCAAATACCTCATTAAAATTCAGTCCCTAGATGAACAAGCTTAATTGGCATGAAGTCAAGATACATAATTATTTAAATTATGAATATTTCTAGAAACAGAAGATTATGATGAAAGGCATCTATTTATGTTGCATCATTTCATTGTGTTGGAAGTTACAATAAAAATAAATACTATGTATTGTTGCTAAAAAGTGGAATATAAAATTATGAACATATATATAGCATTTTTAAAACAAAAAAGGTTTTATTTAAAATATCTTAAATGCCCTTTGGTTCATTTGTATTAAAAAATAGCATCATTATCTGAAAGATAAAGTCTTACTCTTTTGAGGAGTTCAGATCAAATCTAACATAATGTGAAAAATTACCCCGATGTTTAGCACAGACAGCTTGGCCATTAAAAAGCATATATACCAAGAGCAAAAAAGAACCACTCCCATAAGAAGTTGTATGTGAGCACAGACCACCAATATGGGGAGAAGTTAAGAGACTCGGTTAGTGTGAATCACCACAACCATATTCAATAGAAAGCCAGGGTGTGAACATTACTTTAAGAATTAGTAAAAACACAACAAAAAAGAGTTGCGTGTTACTTAACACCCTGCATACTTCTCTGTCATTCCATTTATATGGCATATTTTTCCTACTACCCAGGGACCCTGGGTGCTATGCCTTGACAGTGCTGTGGTTATCTGGGAATAAGATATTTTCAGAATCTCAGAGAAAGGGTTTATAGTTCATTAAAATTCAACACATTACAGAACTGCTGACACTGCTTTCCATTTCCCAAAAGGCACCTTGGGTGGAGGTTATTTTTCCTTTTTAAAGATTGGTATTATTATTGCAGGTATTTGCTAGTTCAAGACAATGCAAATTTGTAAGCATAAACATCCAACAGCATTGTGTAACTTTAGAAATGCTATCATGCTTCTTTTTAATGTAGGTGTATCTCTTTCATTTTCATCTTTTAATGTTCTTGTTTTAACTAGTGTTTTCCTGTTATCAGGTAAAATGAATAAGAGTTTCTCTCTCAATACTGTCTGTATTGATGATTTATATTAGTGGTTACAATAAAGCAATTGGCTCGTTCAAGAAACCTGAAAATACTCTCTTACTCCCCACCATAAAAGGAAAAATGAAAACAAGAAAGACAAAAGTGACTTATATCCCTATACACAAACAACAAGGGGATCAGTTGAATAGAGCTTAAAGAAGGTAGAATATCAAGTGTAAGTGGAAGTCAAGGACTTATTTAGAAAGTCAGCAGAAAGAAAAGATAACTGTTCACACCTCATACTTTTAATGGGACTCAGAGCAAACAGAAGACTAGTTGGACAATTTTTGTCCCTAGTGTATGAGTTTCAACATGCACAGTAAGAGGCTACTCAGAAATGAGGTTTTCTTGCTGAGACTACCATGGCTATGGTATTCATTACTCTGGCCAATGGCAACTTAAAAACTAAACTAGTCCCATTAGATTCTAGTTTAAAACTAAAAAAGATGACCAATACCAACCAGGTATATAATAGATTTTTTTTAAATAGATAGATTTTAAACTTCATATGTTAATATCAGAAATGATTCTCCCTTTCTAATTGACCATAAATATTGAAGGTGTGTTACACCACATCAAGGCTTAGTATCTTTCAAAAGTTAAAAACTCTGTAAGCCATGTTCTACTTCCTGAAGGAAACAGAACTGGATATTTATATCAAAAAGATACAGAAAGTTAGAATATTTGGAAAGTAATAAAGTTTTCCTGGATAGATGTTATCATCTTAAGTAACAAATATTCTGTACACGTTTTTTGTAGTTGAATCTATTTTTTATTTTTTTTAGTTCCTCAAGAAGATCTTCCACGTTATTTATTTTTCTGTTGGGTTAATTCTATACTTGGCTGCTTCTGATGCATATTTTTAAAGATTTCATTTATTTACCTGAGAGAGAGGGAGAGAGAGTAGGCATGCCTGAGCAGGGGGAGGAGCAGTAGAGGAGGGAAAGGGACAAGCAAATCTGAACTGATCCCAGGACCCTAAGATCATGACTTGAGCTGAAACCAAGAGTCGGATGCTTAACCATCTGAGCCACCCAGGTGCCCCTGATGAATAGTTTTAATTGTGTATCTATATTTAAAATATGATCTTTACAAAAATGATACCTATTATAGAATTTTAGAGAATAAAATAACCGTAAAGAACAAAAATGACAAATACTCCTATACGCAAGGTAACTATTTTAACCACAGATAATATGCTTGTATATGGTCAGCCATATATTCTTTGGCATAAATTTTTCATAGCATTCATACTACTTTGTAACTTTATTTTTAATTTGAATACTCTACTGTTAGTCTTTTCAAGTGTAGTTAAACATTCTCTACAAAAGCAATTTCAATTAATTCATACTAAATTCCTGTGATGGTCTACTACAATTTATCTACCAAGTCCCTTATTGCTTAATATTTGGGTATTGGAAGAAGTCATTATTATTGTTGTTACTATTCCAGTTCTTTTCTTCAAGAATGCAACAAGCACAATCAGTGACTTTTTCAGTGGGGTTTGTAATTCTAAAACTGCCTTCCTTGATATTTCAGAAAACTGTAGGTGGTTTGCCTGAATGATATAAGTATTTTTATTCCTCAAATTGGAGAACGTATGTGAAACATTCATAATTGTCCTTTTGACACTAATGTCAATAGTTATAGTGATCAGCATATCTGATAAGAAAAGTGAAATAAGGGCGCCTGGGTGGCTCAGTTGGTTAAGCGACTGCTTTCGGCTCAGGTCATGATCCTGGAGTCCCTGGATCGAGTCCCGCATCGGGCTCCCTGCTCGGCAGGGAGCCTGCTTCTCCCTCTGACCGTCCCCCCTCTCATGTGCTCTCTCTCTCTCATTCTCTCTGTCTCAAATAAATAAATAAAATCTTAAAAAAAAAAAAAGAAAAGTGAAATAATAACATAGGGGATTACATGGTCTATGATTTAAAAACAACTATTCATTTCTTTTGACATTTCCCTCTCTTCCTCTTTATTCCAATATCATTTTATAATTTTTAAAGTTAAATTTCCAGCTTGAAATGACTTCTTGACAGGGAGATCTTGTGATATTAATCAATGTCTTTATCTTCAGGCCTAGCCTTTGTTATTTATTAGCTCCAGGGTTATTTCAAATGCTTGCCCTAGATCCTAACATCTAAGAGGAAATATTCAAATCCTTCCTACTCCTATTAAATAAAGACTGCCTTAATTTAGAATCTCTTCACTTGCTATCAGATGGTTTCATAATGCATTAAATCGTATCAGGAACATGGTCTTCTCTAATAACATTTGTTTGAATAGTTGTCCCTCATATCTTGCCTTTGATAGTTTTATTGTAAAATTGCCAAGGGATTTAAAGGATGTTGGTGAATAATGTCAGCATTCAGTCTCCATTCATTCATTATTCAGCATTATTATGGTCAACCATTTATCAGGAACCAAGGTTGGCACTAGGAGTTCAAAGATGTAGTATACATATTGCCTGGCATCAAAGAGGTTGACCTTATAGCTGCACACACAGACAATTATAACTATACTGCACTTTCAAAGGTGCAAACCTAGTGGCTGGAAGTGACCATCCAGCAGCTCCTCTTCTATTTACAAGCCATGTAATGTGGGACAAATTAATTCACCAAAGTCAGTGGTCAAATATATAAAATATGGAAATTATGACTGTACATAACCTATGGATTTGATGAGAGAGTTAAATGGCATATGTAGACAAAAAGTTTAGCATAAACTCTGGCATATACTAAACACTCAGCAAATGTAAATTATATTCATTATTAACATTGCCACCATTTATGAGAGAATGAAGTCTACAGCTTTGTGGAATAATGGATCTTAAGGGCCTTATACCATCAGAAAGTTCATGACACGGTCATCTGTGAACAATTAAAAACAGGAACCAAGATGCTACTTAACAAAATGGGGATGGTTATACAAATTACTGTGAACCTATATCAAGGGTTGGCAACTTTCTCTGTAAGTGGTGAGATAATGAATATTCTAGTCTTTGAGAGTCAGTTTCTGGCAGGAATTTCTCAACTCTGTCACGGTAGTAGAAAAACAGCTATAGACAATACATAAACAAATGAGCATGGCTGTGTTCTAATAAAACTTTCTTTAAGAGAACTCAAATTTAAATTTCAAATAATTTTTCCAGTCATAAAATATTATATTACTATTATTTTGATATTTCAACTATTTAAAAGTGTAAAACCAATTTTTTTTGTTTGTGGCCTGTGCAAAAAACCCAAAAAACAAAACAAAAAACAGAACAGATTTAGATTCCAGATCATAGCTTGTCAATCTCTATTCTATATAATATTATATAGCAATTAAAAATATTGTATTGATTTAGGGGCGCCTGGGTGGCTCAGTTGGTTAGGCGACTGCCTTCGGCTCGGGTCGTGGTCCCGGGGTCCTGGGATCGGGTCCCGCATCGGGCTCCCTGCTCTGCGGGGAGCCTGCTTCTCCCTCTCCCACTCCCCCTGCTTGTGTTCCCTCTCTTGCTGTGTCTCTCTCTGTCAAATAAATGGATAAAATCTTTAAAAAATAAAAAAAATAAAAAAAATAAAAATAAAAATATTGTATTGATTTAGAAGAACATGTAATAGTATACCAAAGTGTTCCTGCTTAATAATCCTAAGTATAGAGAAAAGTCTGAGAGAAAATGCACCAAAAAGTCAACAATAGCTTACTATCAATGTTATAGATTATATTATATTACAGTGGTTTTACTTTTTGTTCTTTTAAAATTTTCTAGGCTGAGCATGAATTAATTGGAAAATTAGAAAACTCAGCTTTCATATATTAATATCTAAAAGTTGTTAGTTGATAAGTGGCCTAATGTATTTTCAGTATATTTTCATTCAAGATAAAATTCAAATATTCAAAATCAAAATGCAATCTATATCCCCAACAATTTTATTTCTCTTACTGTTGCTTTTATAATTTTATTCTGCATAATGTAAAAAAAAAAATGACTGGTCAAAGATGAGTTTGGAAACTTAATAGATATATGAAATCTCTGTTAATTTTTAGAATTTCCTTTCCTTCCTACTCTCACTTTGTGTACGTGCATAGTTCTTCTGAGAAAGAAAGACATTATTGCCCTGAGAGATGGAGTGGATGCTGGTAAGTGTGAGAATAAGAGAAAATATGAGGGAGCAGGAACAGGCTTTTAGGTAAGCATAAAATCTGAGAGGAAGTCATTTTGGTTATCCTATTATAAAATACCCAAAACAAAACAAGAAACTCCTCAGAAATAGAAATCTTTAAAAATGAAATATTATACTTCCTGGAAACATAACCAATGTTCAATCATTCACAAATATTTATTAAAATTCAACAATAAGCTAGACATGAATATAGTCACTGAAGATAATTGGATTTAAGGGGGAAACATTCCCTTTAAATCAAGAATGAGACAGATATCCCCACCACCACTACTTGTAGTCAACACGAACATCCCAGCTGGTGCAATAACAATAGTGACAATAACTTTAAAATCCTAAAGATTTGCAAAAGAAAAAAATACAAATATCATTGCCTGTCACTGTACTCTAGAAAACCATGAGAATCTATGAATGATTAAAAATAATAGAAATATTCACCAGTGTAGCTAGATTCACGATCAATATAAAAATAAATTCTATTCCTATATGACAACAGAAAATAAAATTAGAAAAGAAATATAGCACCACAATGGCAATTTAAATATAAGGTACTATAAATAGAGCTGTAGCAAAAACTGCACGGGATCTTTTTAGAGAAAAAAATACTGAAAGACATACAGAAAGACCTAAATAAATGAAGGGTAATCTATGTCCTAATTAATAATTCCCTCAAAATTAAAATGTACATTTAATGCAATTTTGATCTAAATCTCAAAATGTGTTTCATGGTATTCGAGATGATGATGATAAAACCGTATGGAAGAGAAAAGGACAAAGAGTCGCCGAGGCAATTTTGAAGATGAACAAAATGAAAAGACTTGCCCTATCAGATAACAAGGGTTATTTATAAAGTTACAGTAGAGTATGTAGTATTGGTATTGGTATTAATATAAAATAGTTTAATAGTTGTGGAACAGAATTGAGAGCCCAGAAATACACTGAGTGCTAAAAACAAAACAAAACAAAACAAAACTATTCAATAACTCATCTAGGAAAACATTGTTAGCACTCTATATAACACAATACACAAGTATAAAATATCTCTATGTTCCTAAATATATTTTCCATGATAAAAAAGTAAAAGAAACCAGGCTCTGACAGATTGTCCTTAGTCTGCATTTTGGCCTATCAGAAAGAATGGACTATTACTGGGGCACCTGGGTGGCTCTGTCGGTTAAGCATCTGCCTTCGGCTCAGGTCATGATCCCAGGGTCCTGGGATCAAGCCCCATATCGGGTTCTCTGCTCGGCGGGAAGCCTGCTTCTCCCTCTCGCACTCCCCCTGCTTGTGTTCCCTCTCTCGCTGTCTCTCTCTCTGTCAAATAAATAAATAAAATCTTTAAAAAAAAAAAAAAGAATGGATTATTATCAAAAGTCAATCAGATTGCACTTGAAGTTTTCAACTAGACTATATAAAAACACAGAAGTGGGATTCACTGAAGATACTGTAATGATCCCTCATTTCTTTTTAAATGTTATGGGATCAGCTCAAAATCCTCAGGTCCTATGGTTCCTACTTCTAGTAAAAAACTGGTCACCTAAAAAAAACAAGGAAAACCTACCTTCCCTTACCACATATAGTGCTGGAAGTGACATACAATTATTGTTGAGAGGAATTATTATCCTCTTGGAGATTATGAGACAGTCTGCTGAACCAGATTTGGACCAGAATATTACCTGACTCTTAGGAGACTAAGCTTACCATATGGCAAATAAAATGACTCTAAGAATCTGCTTGCCTTCCTAGGATGAATATTATATATCTTGCCACCACCGTGGGCTACATGAATGTAGGCATTTACCAATACCTACTAATTCTACGTTTTAGACCCATTTAATTGATCATACATAAATTACATCTCAAAGAAAAGTTCTCGAGAATAAAATCAAGTGGTATGGTGGGGGGCAGGGGGCTTGGTCAAAGAAGTTTGGGAACTTTTTTCCATACCCTTCTTCCATCTTGGAGAATGCACAATGCACATGAATATTAGAGTCTGGTAAATGCTGCAGGAATACTTAGGATTAGCTTTGTAGCTACAGATCGTGTGATGCTGGCATAAGGAGAGGCAAGGGACAGAACTGAGACCAGAAATTAATCCTTATATTTAGAGTCAATTGATTTTTGGTGGTGATGCCAAGGCAATTCAGACTGGTAAAGAATAACCTTTTCAACAAATTGTGTTAGGGAAAGTAGATATCCATATGCAAAACATAAATTCCAACCCATGCTTCATACCATTACAAGCACACCAGAAAAACTCAAAATTTATCATAGGCCTAAATGTTAGAGGTAAACCATAAAATACATGGAAAAAATGTAGGAGAAAATCTTTAGAGCTTTTGGTTAGGAAAAGATTTTTCAGATATGACATCAGAAGCACAATCCATTACAAAATTATAATTTTGACTTTGTCAAAATTTTAAAAACTTGTGCTTTAGCAAACCACATTAAGACAATGAAAAGCTAAGCCACAGAAGGGGAGAAAATATACACAAATCATATTTGATAAGGGATTTATGTGCAGAATATATAAGGAACTTTTATTAGTCAATTCAAGAGAACAACCCAATTTTTAAAAATGGGCAAAGGATCTGAATATCAAAAAATACACAAACTGCTAATGAATGAGCATATGAAGACTACTCAACATCATTAGTAATTAGGAAAATGCAAATTAAAACTACAATGAGATATGATTTTTCAGTCAATAGAACCTCTATAATCAAAATGACAGACAGTAACAAGTGTTGGGGAGATGGTAGAGACACTAGAACTCTCATGCACAGCTAGTGGGAATGTAAAATGATATAGTCACTTTAGAAAATAATTTGGCAGCTTAAAAAGTTAAAGATAAACTTATCAGATGACCCAGAAATTCCATCCCTAGGTATCTAGCTAACAGAAATGAGAAACATACGTCCACACAAAGATGTATACGCAAATATACATTATAGTATTGTTTGTAATAACCAAAAGTTGAAATAATCCAACATTTCCATCAATTGGTGAATAGGCAAATAAAACATTTTTTATTTTGTCCATACGATGGAATATGATTCAGCAATAACAGGAACATGTTGCAACATGGGTGAACCCCCAAAATACTACGGTATTGGAAGATGCCAGTTGCATGGGCACACACGTCGTATGATTGCATTTCCGTGAAAAATCTATAGAGACAGAACACAGATTGTTGGCTACCTGGACTGGGAGTGAGAGCAGGGCTTGACAGCAACAGACATGGGAAATATTTTTAGGATGATGGAAATGTTCAAATTATTTTGTGGGGATGTCTGCACAATTCTATAAACATGCTAAACATCACTGGATTGTATACTTAAATGGGTGAATTTTATGGTATGTAAATTATACTTCACAAAGCTGCTAAAACATGTTAGTTGATCAAGGCAAATAAAAGATTAAAAAGGACATTTGGTTTTTTTTGTTTTTTTTTTTTAAAGATTTTATTTATTTGTTTGACAGAGAGAGAGAGAGAGCAGAAACACAAGCAGGGGGAGTGGGAGAGGGAGAAGCAGGCTCCCCGTGGGGCAGGGAGCCCGATGCGGGGCTCGATCCCAGGACGCTGGGATCATGACCTGAGCCGAAGGCAGACGCTTAACGACTGAGCCACCCAGGCGCCCCAGGGCATTTGTAATATAGGAAAAAATAGTTTGAATACCATCGTTACAGTAAATACCATATTTAGCTGCCTTTGTTAATCTTCCTATATCTATGCCTATGAAAAAAAGATGTGAAAATGAAATTAGTGAGATCAAGTTTCTGGTACATGATGCAACACTCTGTGGCTTGAAACAGGTATAGATTTTTTTACATTTAAGCAATGGGCAGCATCTCCTTCAGGCTATCTGCCATGGTATTATATCTTTCTACCCAGCTCTTGATTAAATATTGAATAGCAGTGAGTTTGACGTTATAATCCTTGACAAGTACCTAGAGAGCAGTTATTCTGTGTGGCTGATTAGGTGGGGAGCCATAAGCTTTAACAGTCAATTGAGCTGGAGTCAGGATTACTCTCTTCTTGAGAAAGTTAAGTAGCTTGAAAATACACATGCTGGAACAGAAAGCCATTCCACCTTATTTCTTGACTTTTTGCTTTCTCAAATAGGTAAACAACTTCTAAAAAGGTAGCCACATCTAAGTAATATCTGCACCAGAAAATGCCAGAGCAAGAGCAGCATACAAAGCAATTATACAACCATGCCCGTTCCTTTGCATTGCCATGGTGAGGGTGTTATTTTTATATTAACTATGACAATAATAATTACCTATGGATTGTTACCTGGACCTACTTGAAGTATTTATGGAGACTGTCACTAGAGACAGAAGGTCCCAGGGCTAGAGCAGATACATGGCTTTCTCCAAACCAGGCTTTCCTTAAGGAGACATCCACATTCTGAACCCATGGGAAATGGAGGGAAACTTGCTGGATTTGGCAGCTGAGATGGACTCCTGTGTACCATTTCCTCATGTGCTACTGACATGGGCTTTGCCATTCTGATATTTGCCTTGAACTGGGGACTTATATGTTTAGCGACCAATAAAATATGATTGGAATAATTCCTCATTTCCAAAGAATATTTTATGTTGTTTTTCCTCCTTCCCTCCATACCTAATCTTCTCTAGATCTGTGACTTAAAGTACCAAAAAGGATCATCACAGCTTCTTTTGTTTTTCTATTCCCAAAGGAATTTACGTAAATTTCTCTAGATTTTACTATTTAACATGTGTGGCTTAATTCATAGTACATTTAAAATCATATAACTGGGCGCCTGGGTGGCTCAGTCGTTAAGCGTCTGCCTTCGGCTCAGGTCATGATCCCAGGGTCCTCGGATCGAGCCCCAC
Source organism: Neomonachus schauinslandi (assembly GCF_002201575.2). Lineage (NCBI taxonomy): Eukaryota > Metazoa > Chordata > Mammalia > Carnivora > Phocidae > Neomonachus > Neomonachus schauinslandi. The sequence continues at coordinate 134,547,483 of NC_058403.1, forward strand.
ATCGGGCTCCCTGCTCCGTGGGAAGCCTGCTTCTCCCTCTCCCTCTGCCTGTTGCTTCCCCTGCTTGTACACTCTCTCTCTGTCAAAAATAAATAAAATCTTTAAAAAAATTAAAAAATAAAAATAAAATAAAATCATATAACTGAGTTGGTTTATAGCTATATAATGAGATTAATGATGGTCATTAAAGAAGATATTATTAATACACAGAATTTTTACTCATTTACAAAAAAGATAATGCTTCAAAGCTATAACTTTTTTAGTATCTCAGGATCACAACCGCAATATCTGTTTTGTATCTACTGGTCCTAACCTACTAGTATTTAGCACTGAGACAGAAAACAAAAATATAACATTTACTTTTTTATTTGGGATAAGGGGGAAAACTTTATTAATTTCTGTACAACGATGATAAATACTGATGAATGGGTCTTATCTTAATATGACTCTACCATTGATTCTTCATATAGATTAAATCTTGAAAAAGTCAAAATATTTCCAAATCAATTTAAAGAGTCCTACAAACAGCAAAATCTGAACAACTTTCATATCTCCTGGTCTCTTAGAGCATTAAAACTCTTAGCCTCTGTTTCCCCAAGTCTAAACCAAGTTAATCTTAATCCTACTTAGATCATAGGGCTGCCAGGAATTTTGGAATGAGATAATATACATAAGGTACTTAGCAAAGCTGACTAGTGTGTAGTTGGCTTTCAGCTAATTAGTTACTATTATTTACAGAGTAATTCATTGCTAATGAAACTAATTTGGGCAGAAAAAGTGTTGGAAAATGAAAATTTTGAAAGTTAGTCTTCATATGAAAGAAACTTGAGTATGTTTTTCAGACAAGAAAAAAGAACAATATTCAACATATCCTATATTTTCCCCCTTAGCTCTAAGAAGCAAGTACTACTGGTTCTGTTGAATACTATTTTGGAAATCATCTGAAAACATCTATTGTTGATTATATTTCTCCACCTTTGGAGAGGAATATATTTAGAGGGAAAGTCTACAAAACCTGGAATACTAGGGGCTCTATTGGGTTGAAATGTGCTCTATGCTCTGTGTATTTCCTCCAAATAAAAAGAGAAATTATACTTAATGGATTATCTGAGTTTCAAAGAAATTTATGTTGCTGCTTTTTAAATTACTACCATTTATCATCAATTATTTATTCTGAGATTCATAATAAATTATCTTTTTAAATATCCAGCAGCATGTAAAGATCTTGGCTTTTTACCAGAAGACCCCTTCTTACAATTAAATATAGAAAAAGTACATGTAGCTTTAACTTCTAAGATAAACTCTTTATTGACTACATCATAAAGACATTAAAATATATTAATGATCAAAAATTGGAGACAGATTGAGAATACAGCATGAGGGAATCCCAATGATATAATAAAAGAGTTTGGATTTGGGGATCAAATTGCTCCAGTTAAGGGATAATTAAACAATTTTAGCCTCGAGGAAGGCTGCTTTGGCTGGCAGCTTGACTGTACTAACAGATGAACTTGTTTTGCAAGCAAATGAGTAAACAAATCCGTTAAGTATAGTTAATTTGGTTTTTCACACTTTGATCCACCATTTTCTTATTTACTGAATTATTCCGACATCTACCTAAACCTGGAGGGCTGATTGCACATATATTAGCTATGGTTTAAATGATGTGAATGAGAGTTGAGCAAAAATTGTTTTAACCTCACTGTCCTGTGCTGTTGGGTACACTGCTCTTAGTTGTATTGTCACTATTAAGTTTGCTCCTTAAAATGACACCACAATTAATTTACCTGATTTTTCTACTAAGTCCCCTTTATAGATGATTTATCCAGTTAAAAGTGCAATTATCTAGTAAAAAATTGTACAGGAGAAGACAGTGGAGGAGTATGTGTACTCTGATCATGAAAAGTACACACTATTGGCATTAGTAATTAACAAGTTAATTTTTAGTCCTAAAAGTCTTCATAAGAACACCATGTCAAAAAAACACTGAACACTTATTTTATAGGACAAACACTTACATAGCACTTACCAAGTAACATTAATTGTTCTAAGTGCTTTATGAACTCATTTACTCCTCAAAATAACCATAGGATTAGGTGTGATCATCATATGATGAGGAAACTAAGACATGGACATGAAGTGAAGTAATTCACAGAAGTAGAGACAAATTTTATAAATAACTTGACTAAGGAGATGAGAAAGGGAGAACAAGGTAGAGAAAGAGGTCTAAGGTAATTCCAGAGCTTCGAGGATGGGTATCTAAAAGAATGTTTCACTCACATCACCAGATGAGAAAAATCTTTGCTGAAAGAAGAGAGGCAGGAAAGGTGGCATAGAGTTAGAAGAGAGAAGATGAATGTGACTTTTGAACAACTTACAAAAGGATTATATACTTTTCTAAATTGCAGTATAATTAACATACAGTGTTACATTAATTTCCGGTATACAATATAATGATTCAATGATTCTATACATTACTCAGTGCTTATCACAGTAAGTGTATTCTTAATCCCCTTTATTTCACCCATCCCCTCTTCCATCTATCCTCTGGCAGTCATCAATTTGTTCACTGTATTTGTCTGTTTTTTTTTTCTTTTTTTGTCCTTTGTCCCTTTTTTTTCTTTGTTCATTTGTTTTGTTTCTTAAATTCCACATATAAATGAAATCATATGATGTTTGTCTTTCTCTGACTCACATATACACACATCACTTCTACTTTATTCATTCATCTCTTGGTGGACTCTTGGGTTGCTTCCACATCTTGGTTATTGTAAATAACACTGCAATAAACACAGGAGAGCATATATCTTTTCAATTCAGTGTTTCATATCCTTTAGGTAATTCCACCCACTAGTGGAATTACAGAATACCTAGTAATTCTATTTTCAATTTTTTGAGGAACCTCCATACTTTTTTCCAAAGTGGTTGCACCAGTTTGCATTTCCACCAACAGTGCACTAGGTTTTCTTTTTCTCAACATCCTTACTAACATTTGTTACTTCTTGTCTTTTTGATTCTAGCCATTCTGACAGGTGTAGGGTGATACCTCATTGTGGTTCTTCTGGTCTGCATTTTCCTCATGGTTAATGATGTTGAATATCTTTCATGTGTCTGCTGGCCATTTGTATGTCTTCTTTGGAAAAATGTCTATTCAGGTTCTCTGTCCATTGTCTAATCAGATTATTTTTTTTCATGTTGAGTTGTGTAAGTTCTTTTAAGATATTACTTTGGATATTAACTACTTTGGATATTAACCCCTTATTGGGTAAATCATTTTCAAATATTTTCTCTCTTTCAGTAGGTTGCCTTATTGTTTTGTTAATAGTTTCCTTCACTGTGCAAAAGCTTTTTATTTTGGTGTCATCTCAATAGTTTATTTTTGCTTTTGTTTCCCTTGCTTGCAAAGACATTTCTAAAAAAAAATGTTTCTTCAGTCAATGTCAAAGAAATTACTGCCTATGCTTTCTTCTAGGAGTCTTATATTTACATCCTTAATCTATTTTGAATTTATTTTTGTGTATGGTATTAGAAAGTGGTCCAATCTCGTTCTTTTCAGTGTTGCTGTCCTATTCTCCCAGCACCATTTATTGAAGAGCCTGTCTTTCCCCCATCATATATTCTAGCTTTCTTTGTCATAGACAATTAAGTGTGGGTTTATTTCTGGGCTCTCCATCCCATTCCATTGATTTATGTGTCTATTTTTTGTGTGTCAGTACCATAGTATTTTGACTACTGTAACTTTGTGGTATAGCTAGGATTATGATACCTCCAGCTTTGTTCTCCTTCCTCAAGACTGCTTTGGCTATTCAGGGTCTTGTGTGGTTCCATACAAATTTGAGGACTCTTTGTTCTAGTTATGTGAAAAATACTGTTGGTATTTTGATCATCATTTAGCTTAATGAAGCTAAAAATGTTCAAGCTTTGTAAAAGTAGAACTCAGCTGAGATTTTTTTTTTTTTTTTTTTGGTTATGTCAAGCACTGGTCTGTGTGGAGAAACTTTTTTATCAATACTAAATTTCTTCACCATAACTAGCCCTACTCTGTGAGGTAATCAGTCTAAATTGGTACATCATGTTACTTTCTCATGGAGTCTATTTTTCCCTTATAGTATTTATCATAATTTATAACCATATACTCATCTATATGTTTACTGGTTAAGTGTTTGTTTCCTCCACTAAATAGATCTTTATGAAGCCATGTACTTTATCTCATTTTACAGCAATGTATATCCAGTTATTAGCATAGTTTATGGCACAAAATGAATAAATGATCCAGGTTTCTTCTCCTTACTAAAAACTAAGATCTTTTGGGCGCCTGGGTGGCTCAGTTGGTTAAGCGACTGCCTTCGGCTCAGGTCATGATCCTGGAGTCCCTGGATCGAGTCCCGCATCAGGCTCCCTGCTCGGCAGGGAGTCTGCTTCTCCCTCTGACCCTCCCCCCTCTCATGTGCTCTCTCTCATTCTCTCTCTCTCAAATAAATAAATAAAAAATCTTTTAAAAAAACAAAAACAAAAACAAAAACAAAACTAAGATCTTTTTAATATTAAAAGATTAAAAAACAGGTAATATTTGGGAGTTGCTATTCATATTATTGTGTTAAAATATGGAATGAAAGTCTATAAACTTTCTGGGCTTTTTTTTAGAAATCAGAGTTTAGGAATAGTAGCAACTAAGTAAATAGTGAATTTGCCAAAATTAAACATTCCTCTTGCAAGTGGTTAAAGTCTATTAACACCTCAACTTTTCAGGTTCTTGGATGTAAAATATTTAAGAATACAAAAGGCTGTAATATAACATTATAAAAAGCAGAGAGAAAAGCACTAGTCTAGATCAGGGAGATTTATGTTAAAACTAATGGAAGTTAGCCTCACAGCTGGGGTGCCACCAGAAAGAAAAAGTACTTCTTGAGATGGAAAAAAAAAATGTGTGTTCATAAAAGTTCAAATACTTCAATCAAAGTAGAGTACAGCATACACTAATTTTTTTCACAGATGAAAGACCCAAATAAAGTAAGCTTTAAAAAAATCAAAGTACAATAAAGGTCTGTGATCCAGAACATCTTCAATCACAGCCTCTTATTCTGCTCTGTCATCTAATTTCACCATTCTCCACTCCAGTGCCTTTGACCTTCGGAGAACAATAATGCCAATGGCTTTTACAGTTATTTGCCCCATTGTACCACTGTAATTGAGTTCACCTAAGGACCTATTTGACATTGTATTAATAATTGTTTATGCTAAAGGTGTTTTAGTCACACTATAACAAGGTTTTGTAAAATCTAATCAAGAAACTTAAAAGATATTTTGTGTTATTGATGATGAAGCATCCTCAACTATATTGAATTTTTCACTATTGTTTGAATTATAAAAATTATTTATATTTACATTTATGTTTAAAAATAAAAAGACAAAGGACATTCATACTTTATTATGCTCTTTTGTCTTGAAATTAAAGGAAAATCTCTCCCTATAGAAGTGGTCCTACAGTTTAAGAGAAAACAATTACTGTTTCCCTTCTGATGAAGAAATATGTAAATTTTAATCTTAATTAATTTTAATTGTTTTATACAGTCTCCAAGTTCTTGTCATCTCAAAATTCTCTGAATACATATTCAGTGTAAACTATGTACAGTTTATAGCTTATTTTATAGTTTATATATAGTTTTATATATATTTTATATAGTTTATTTTCTAGTCTCTATAAAATTAGCATATTTTTCAATCATTTAAGTCTCAAGCCAAAAGACCAAAAGTAGAAAATAATATTCTTCAAAAAGATCTGTCTCTTCCTTGCCACAAATGTCTAAACTCTTCCATATGCCACACATGAAATTTCCATTATTATTAACAGAATGCCAAATATCTATGTAAAAAAGAAGGTCCAAGTTTTTTTATTTGCTTCAAGTCATACTCAACACAACAAAATCTCATTTCATGGAGTGTATCAGTCCAAGCCTGAATACACCTCCTGTGAAGGTATGAATGGAGAATGACAGCAGGCTGAATGTTTGTCGTCAATTATTGCTTGCCCCCTTTCTAAACATGAATCACCCTTTGTCAGGCAACCATTCATCATATGCTGCCCCAGATGATGAAAATGAGACATTTTTATCCCCTCTCTACTACTTCACAATAAACTATTATTTACATTTTATCTCTACAGCTTGGCCATGTTCTTTCTCTCCAACTATGTGAGACACCTGCCATGTCAGTCACACTTACTGCTCATCATCCACTAGTGACCCATACTATTCATTTATTCCTCTCTGTGTTTTAAGTGCACTTTGCCCCAAAACTAATTCCCATCCCAACACCCCAATCTGACATGTCTATCTTTCTGCCTTTACTCAGTACAAAGTTCATCATCCCTCAAAGCCAAGAGCAAGTTCACTTCTATTTCTTATCCAAATTCAGTCCATACCAATTATTCTTACTCTAATTTTAGTCATTACTTAGAAATTTAGCACATATTCTTTTAAAATTGTTTCGAGCCCACTGGCTCATCTAACTGAACTGTGAGGTCCCCTGGTCGTGACCCATATTTTGTGCCTCCTGCAGTTTGGTTACTAGCAGTGCTGGATGTCATATTGAAGGGGCAAGCTTGTCACTGAACTGATTTTTCATGCTAGCAGCTGAACAAAAAGTAGAAAGCCACTCAGTAGAGACAAGGACATGTGAACAATAACTTGTGCTGTCATTGCCAGGATAAGAAGAGTGCTGAAATCCCCATGTGTGCCTATTGAAATATCTACGAAATAACAATGACAACAACCACAATTACAACAAAGACTAGCATTTGCTGGGCTCCTACTTTGTGCCACGCTCTAAACCAGGGGTTTAATAGATACATCATTTCATTTAGTCAGGATAACAACACTATTAAGCAGGTATCCCTACCTCCATTTTACAGATGAGGAAAAGGAGTCTTAGAAAGAGTAAGGAATGTGCTAAAGACTTCTTATTCCACAGGTATAAGAAGAAGAACTTGAAGAAAAACTTATTTTGCTTTGACTTTAAAGCATTTTACCACAGAATTGTAGGAAGAGCTTAGGCCTTCTAAAAACTGTGTATTTGTTCATTAAAACATGAGTCACTCACCAAAATTACTTATAAGTAATTCATTAGTTATACATTATTAGAAAGCAATATTCATTCAAGCCTTGTTGAATATCTAGATATTGTAAAGTATACAAGGAATTAAAATATGTAATCCATACAATTAAGAAGAATAACATTTAGATGAATAACAAGAAATCAAGAATTATGTAAAAATATAACAAAATACAAAATATTTTAAAGCAATATGTGATGTGTCTAATAATTGATGCCATTAATTTTTATGGGGGTAATTTAAGTTTTTATTTAAAGTCCAGTTAGTTAACACAGTGAATATTAGTTTCAGGTGTACAATATAGTTTTTCAACACTTCCATCTAACACCCAGTGCTCATCACAAGTGTACTCCTTATCCCCACCACCTATTCAACCCATCCCCCACCCACCTCCCCTCTGGTAACCATTAGTTTGTTCTCTATAGTTTAGTGTGTTTCTTGGTTTGCCCCCCTCCTTTCTATCCTTTTGCTCATTTGTTTCTTAAATTCCACATATGAGTGAAATCAAATAGTATTTGTCTTTCTCTGATTGACTTATTTTACTTAGCATAATACTCCAATTCATGTCATTGCAAATGGCAAGATTTCACTCTTTTTTATGGCTGAGTAGTATTCTAGAGTGTGTGTGTGTGTGTGTGTGTGTGTGTTTACCACATCTTCCTTAGTCATTCATCAGTCAATGGACACTTGGGCTATTTTCATAATTTGGCTATTTGTAGATAATGCTGCTATAAACACTGGGGTGCATGTATCCCTTTGAATTAGGATTTTTGTATTCTTTGGGTAAATCCCTAGTAGTGCAATTGCTGGATCATAAGGTAGTTTGCTTATTCAAGATTTTATTCATTTATTTGAGAGAGAGATGAGAAAGAGTGAGCACGAGCAGAGGGAGAGGCAGATGCACCGCTGAGCAGGGAGCCCAGTGTGGGGCTTGATCCCAGGACACTGGGATCATGACCTGAACTGAATGCAGATGCTTAACTGAATGAGCCACCCAGGCGCCCCCATAGGGTAGTTCTATTTTTAAATTTTTGAGGAACCTCCATACTGTTTTCTACAGTGGCTACACCAGTTTGCATTCACACCAACAGTGCAAGAGGGTTCCCCTTTCTCCATATCCTTGCCAATATCTGTTGATTCTTTTGTTGTTGATTTTAGCTTTGACAGGTGTGAGGTGATTGCTCATTATAGTTTTGATTTGCGTTTCCCTGATGATAGATGATGTTAGCATCTTTTCATGTGTCTGTTTGCTATCTGTATGTCTTTGGGAAAATCTCTCTTCATGATTTTTGCCCATTTTTTATTGGCTTATTCATTTTTGGATGTTGGGTTTTATATATATTCATATGGGGGTAATGGTCATTGCAGGCTGAAGGCTTAAATAACTAGGTGGGCTAGGAGAAAGACCTTGGAAAATGAATGGGAAGGATTTCTATCATAAGAAGGGAAGGCCCCAGAGTTGGGGGTGGGAGTTAAGTAGAGTTCTTGGTTCAGATGACACTGAAAAAACACACTTGACAAAAGGAGAGAGTCCGCAGAAGACATGACGCATGGAAGGCTAGAAAGTTGTCCTGAGTGGGGGAAAAGAGAGAGAAAAAAAGTTGTCTCAAGGAAAAAGAAATTAAAGCCCTTCTGGACTAGTGTGGTAGGAAAAGTTGGAACTAAAAGAATTTTCTCTGTGCATGTTTCACTTCTTTAGGATTCTTCACTTTTCTTCCCTGGGCTTTTTGCTGTATTTGGAGATGTGTTTTGTTTATGTTCTTTTATAAGTTTCTAGCTAATCATGAACTGTGACATTGTTCACCATCACATTTACTCAATTTCTCTATCCTTCACCCCCTTCCTTATAAAGGAACTTCCTTGAAAAAAACCTTTTTCAACATGTGAAATAATTATTTTTGCAAGTACAATATATCATCAGACCATGTGATGTAGCAAAAATGTATTCACAGGTTTTGAAGCAGACAGAGCTAGATTTGATTCAAGCTCAGCCATTTAGTGGCAAGTCACTTACACAATGTGTCTCAAATCCTAATCTATAAAATGGTGAAAATGGTAACTACTTGACAAGATTGATGGGAAAATTAGAAATTATATATGCAAAGCACTACTTTTACAACATAGTAAATATAATATTAGTTCTGGGTGTTACCAATTCTTCAGCATTCATGTCAAAAGTTTACATTTTATGCCAGAAACTCTTATTGTAGCATAGCAATAAAGAAAAACAAAACAAAACACAGCCTATAAGCTGTCAAGAATCTTACATGCTAGTTAGTAGGATAAAAAACAATCAGATAATAAACATGTAATAAATTTTAGCTATAGTTAAATGCTGTGAAGAAAAATAATATAGGCTAAGAGGATATAAGTGGGGCTAGGGCTGCAGACAGTTCAGATAATGTGGCCAGGGAATTCCCAATATATAGATTTGTTCTTAACAAAGAAGATATCATATGAAGAAACATTCTATATAAAATATTTGTCAAAAAAGTAATGATTTGGAAAGAGTTTTTAATACTATAAAAATATTATTAACTTTATAAGAATTTATTTCAAAAAGATACATCACAGAGGATTCATCCAAGCACTTTTGGATAATTAGTATTTTATCAATGGCTAAAAGATAAAGAATACTAAATCTAAAGTGTTTGAAATCCATGACTAATGATCAATGAGAAACAAAAATAGTCTTTGAAAGTGTGATTTTTAAAAAACATTTTATTTATTTATTTGCGAGACAGAGAGAGACAGCAGGTGGAGGGGCAGAAAGAGGAGAGAGAGAATCTCAAGCAGACTCCCAGTGAGCTCAGAGCCTAACTTGGGACACAATCTCACAACCCTGAGATTATGACCTGAGCCAAAATTAAGTCAGAGGCTTAATCAACTGAGCCACCCAGGTGCCCCAAGTACTGTCTTTATTATATGGTGGTTAAAAGAGAAACTTCAGAAGACAAAATATCTGGGTTCCCAAGCTCTGATTTTTCTTAACTGTATGGTCTAGCGTCTATAACTTATATGTTACTTTTTTGATGATGCCAATTTCGTGGAAAATTCATTTTTATGGAAAGACCAATACCATCTCTAGTAAATTATGTAATTTCTTTGAAAATGAAGTAGTAGTATATGTATATACTAAGCTGAATCTTATGTCAGCTGTAATGCAATTTTCTGCTTAGCTAAAAAAAGTGAAGAAAATAATGATTTACAAAATATAGTAATTAGGCTGGATGTTTTCTATGGTATTTTCTAATACTAATTCCATGATTCTTTAATTTCCTCTTTATAATATGGCCCACCTTGTTCCATAATTAATTTGAAGCAACTAAAATATTAATATCTACAACTGGAAAGAAAATAAAATTTTAAAAATATTGTGTTTGTTCTTTCACTTTCACAGACTTAGGTTCTTTTACAAAGCGACAGAACTAGATACCACCAAGTTACATATAATTATCCTTTTTGATTTTGGATAATTCTCCTTTACCAAACTTTGTCTTTTTTTTTAATAAAGAAAGTATATACAACATACACATATAATTGTTTCAAGTTCCTTTTCTAAAACTGAGCACTAGTAAAGGGCTCTTTAAGATTATGCTCCTCATTCTAATTTCTAGTGAGTCATCCTTCTGTCCTATAAAATATGACACAAACAGAATGCAGGGACTCATCCTCTAGCTAATGCATTGTTTAGAGACTTACTAACTTTGGATAAGACACATGGCCATGAGGACACAAGACAATCTAAGCACTGCAGAAGCAACCACATAATTTGTTCCTTGATTTATTACATCTTTGGCAGGCAACGCTCCAAGCTTCCATGCATATATGGGCAATTGGGGCATCTGTGATGAAGTGCTGTTGACAGAAGTATGGCCCGTGGTAACATGATTGCTATAATAAGGAACCATGGTAAGTCAGACAGCTGTATCAATCGTTATTCTCTGCTTTGATATTTCAAAATGTCAACGTGCCATCACAAACTGTCAGGGAAAAAAGATGCAAAGATGTGGGGAGAGAAAAGAACACTTCTATCTGCAGTTCTTTAATCAAGTCATTGTTTGAGATGTCCCTAATCACAGGTACATAATACATGCAGTTCTGCTACTTTTCTGAAAAATGAGAATTTCACTAAAAGCTGAATGTCAAGTTCATCAGTCTTATTTTAAAATCATCATTTATTTTGCCCCATGAGATGTTACAATTTAACCCTGCTAGATCCATAAAGGAATCTTCTTGACAATACATAAGAATTTTAACTATAATATCACTCCAATAAGCACTTATATTTCTAATAAAAAACTGTATCTGAGAAACAAGAAAAAGCCTTAACATTATGCTGAATTTAGCTATTTTATATCTGAAGACCTAAAAATAAGGGTGGGATTAATTTAGCACACCCATTTCATTTTTGCTTCTATCTATCCTATCGGTTAAAAAAGTACCTTAAAGTGGTATGGACTCCTCCTTATTTAACTCATTGTGTTTTTCTAGTTTCTTTCTCTATGCTCCAATTTATCAAATATTGAACTTTAAAGTATTAATGACTTGTGCAGTAATAACTTCAAGTAAACAATATATCTACTGATGATTTATAATATATTCAGTATATTTCATCATCCTTGAATTCAGGAATTAGCCCACATAATAAAATATAGAATAAATTATAAAAGAAAAATTTGAACAACACATAACAAATTATATAGGATATAGCAGTTAAAATCACTTTATAGGGGAAGTATCTTGCTTGTACATGTATATAATATATAAATGCATTCACAGATTAGTATAATATGCCGTACCAAATATAAATGTGTATATTTTTCTCAATCAGAGTTGAAAATTTTACTAACCAGTTATACTTTTTCTGGCAAAGAAGGAAAGAAGAATGCTACATAAACAGTAATTTAGTTCTGGAGGTTTAATGGAATGGCCAAACTAAGCCTGAAAATACTAATGTATTTTGTTGCATGTGGAAATACAAAGAAATCATTAAATATTGTTACATTCTATGACAAGAATTATGATTGTGCTGAAAATTCAATCAGGTTTCCTTGTCAGTCCAATAATGATAATTTTAACATGTTCATACCAAAAAACCAGTGAACCATGGTATTGCATTCAACAAACAGAATGAAGCCAAACGCTAAGTCTATGATTTAGAAAACACAAAGTATATTTACTATTTCTTTATGTTTTCAGCTCTATTGTACTTAAGTAAAAGGACAGTTTTTTTAAATTCTATAAAAATTCATATATATAGCACTCAGCTTTTTTTATAGTCTTTCACATTAACTTACCCAACAGCATTGCATTTGCTGCTAATGAAAAGAGAGTAGGCTGTACAAATCTTCTTAAGTCTCCTGTGGCAAGAAAACTATTACAGAAAGGAATAGAAGGAAGTTTCTGGAGATTTTCTCTTGCCTTTCTGTTTTACCAAAGGCTGTTAGGATCACACTGAGAACTGTCAAAGCTGAATAAACCACTGGCAATCGGGTTTATACCCTTTGGGCAGTCAGGCTTTCATAGGGGATGATTCGACTTTGTCCAAGCACCGATATATTAGGAACAATGTGAAAACTCCCAGAGACTGGAGACTGGCTTATAACTGTAGACAAAGAGGCACTTTGCTGCTGGTGGTTTGCAAGGGAGGGCTTGTCAGAGAGAGTTAATTCGAGCAGCCTGAAATTACATCAACCCCGGACATCTAAGTATTGTTAATCTGCAGCTTTGCATGTTGTATTTTCAAAGCTGTTCAGCTGAAGGGTGGGTGAACAACTGGGTTTACAGAATCATTATGAAATGTGAAATTTTTTAAGTCTCATCTTTAACAAGAAAATGTTCATTACATTTTATGAGGTAAGGTTGGGAGGGATGTCTTCCAAGTTCTCTCTCGGAAATTATTTGAAAGTCAAATTCAGATTATTTAAATATAGATATATATGTAAGGTACTTGTGAGATCAAGACTTTCACCTTCATTTCACAGATGAGTAGAGATGAGTATTTCATGTGAGTAATAGAACTCCCATTTAAAGAGAAAATATTACAAATGTACTATCAATATGAACTTTGAAATTCTTGTTTATTTTCAATTTACACATAGGTAGACTCTTAGAAAATATACATTATAGTGTTAAGAATTCTCAAATACTGAACACATAAATTCTCTGACTATATGAATGTACATATATACAGAAAGAAGGAAAAGAGAAAGAGAGACAAGGGATTGTTTCTGTGTCATGAAGGCACTGGTTGGGACAAGAAAATGGTATCTGACTTAATAGAGTTTGTGAATATATTTCTATCCTCTAATATTGTCTGGACTTCAAAAAAATCTTATAACATATACTGATGCTCATGCATACACAATGCATATTTATGGTGAGATTCGTGTTAGTTGTATGTTTTCTGCAAGGAAGAGCCAAAAATTTAAGGCTGGTTCTCCCTTTTAGGGTGTGAACTTTGTCAACTCACTTAAAAACTGAATTTCAACTTCTATAAAACAGAAAAAATAATTACTTAGAAGACTGTCAATATTAAATTATTCTGCTCATGTCAAGGAATATGACATGAAGTAGGTAGAACAAACGCTGGTTTTCCTGGACTCAAAATTTTACATGATAGCAAACATTTATCTTCAAAAACATATTTTGTCCTTATATTAAAATGTGTTCTTGCTCAATGATCTCATGCTTAATTGATGTACCATCTTAATCATACCCTTAACTAGACTGCTTATATTAAACCTATATCATCAAATTGCTAAACTTTGTGAAAATACCTTAGAAGTAAAGATATTTAAATATGTGCACTGAGATATCAAGTTTATGACCTGGCACTGTGGGTTTCTTCCAGAAACATAAGTAACTATGCTTCATTTCCTCTTTAAATAATTCACATTAGTAAGAATATCATATTTTGCATTTTGCTGCTCAATTTTAAGAGCTCTCTAAAAATTAAGAAATCCGTTCACAGTAATATGAATTTAAGCTGAATCCAGTAATCATCTCTTAATTTTACTTAATGGAGTGTGTATGTTCCTATGGCAAATTAGCTGATTTAGCTGACCCCTGCTCAGTTCATGGATCAGTTCACCAAATGTATTCATGTATTTCTCCAAAGTCATACACCGGTGAACCACAAAATTAGGATCTCTTCTTTTGTAGATGCACTGGTTCCTTGATTTTCTGACTTTTCTCTTTTAACTTAACCATTTCCATACTTTCTTTAAAATGAAAGAATTAGAGGGAATAGAGGCCTAAGACTAGCAGCATAGAAAAACCTGAACTCAACTCCTTCTGCGAACGCACAAATCTATGCCCATATAGAGAGCAGTTCCTCCTGAAGAATTGAGCACTGGTTGAGGACCTCCTGCACAGCAAATGATTGAGGAACCACAGAGAGAAAGGTAGAAGAGATAGAGACATGGCAGTGATGGGAACCCAACCCCCTTCATGATAATCGACAGTAGGGAGGGATATCACTCAGGGCCTGCACCCAGACTCATCTGCCCTGGAGCACAGTGAGAAAACAGCAGTTCAAGGGGCAGCTAGACTATAAATTAAGGAAATTCATTTACTAGTCCTAGAGCAAATTCCAAACATATGGGTAACCACTGGAGCTTACTTGGAGGTTGGAGGCCTGGTAAGTGCCATTTCTATATCCCCCTCCTCCTCTACCTTGATAGTGTGGCGAGAAGCAGGGTCCATGTGCTCTAGCCAGCCTACTATGGCCACCCCAGTGTGCCTAGGGGCCTGGCCTACATCAGCTCCACTCTCCCCCTAAGGTGGCCCTGGCATGGTATGCCCTGGGACCTCACCTGTGCTTAACCTAATTCCAGCCATTCCACCAAAGTAGTCCCAGTATGGCACACTCCAGGACCCATTGGTCTGCACCTGACCCAACCATCCAACTGAGGCAGCCCTGCAGTGGTGGTTCCTGGAATGCTCTTGGCCCATGTCTGCTCCAACTCCAACCAGCCATCCTGCCAAGATAACCCTGGTATAGCATATCCTGGCCTGTGTCCACTCCAGCCCCAACTGTCCCACCAAGGAGACCCTGGCACACACCCCAGGACCTTCCTGGCTTGTGCCAAATCCAGCTATTCCACCAAGGCAGCCCTGGTGCATCATGCCCAAGACTCCCTGGCCTGAGCCCATTACAGCTCCAGCCATCCCACCAGGGAAGTCACTGAATCACACTCCCAGGGATTCCCCCACCCAAACCCACTTCAGCTTCAGTCAGCCTGCCAAAGCCAGGAACATGCACTCTACATGGGTGATGCTCCTATTCAAGTCTACTCTTTCAAGACTGATAGAGGTAGCTATTCCACTTAATTCATAGAAACAAATACAGAAAGTCAAACAAAATAACACAGAGAAATAAATAACAAAATATGACCCCAGAAAGAAAACTAATGAAATAGAGATAAGTAATTTACCCGATAAAGAGTTAAAAGTAATGGTCATAAAGATGCCCAATGAAATCTGGAGAAGAATGAAGAAACATACTAAGAACTTCAATAAATAATTAGAAAATATCAGAAAGAACCAATCAGAGTGCACATAGAACATTCTCCAGGATAGATCAATCACATGTTAGGCCATAAAACAAGTCTCAATAAATTCAAGACAATTGAAATCATATAAAACATCTTTTCTGATCACAATGGCATGAAACTAGAAATCAATTATATGAAAATAACTGGGAAAAAACCAAACACTTGGAGAATAAACATGTTACTAAACAACCAATGGGTCAACAAAGAAAAAAAGGAAATCAATAAATACCTTGATACAAATTAAAATAGAAATACAACTTTTAAAAATCTATGGGATGCAGCAAAAGCAGTTTTAAGACGGAAGATCTTAGCCATACAAGCCTACCTCAAGAAATAAGAAAAATCCAAATAAACAATCTATACACCTACAGGAACTAAAAAAAAAAAAAAAAGCAGAACAAACAAAGCTCAAAGTTAGTAGAAGGAAGGAAATAATAAAGATCAGAGTGCAAATAAATGAGACTAAAAAAATAGAAAACATCGATTAAGCCAAATGCTGTTTCTTTGAAAAAATAAACAACATTAACAAATCTCTAGCCAGACTCATCAAGAAAAAGAGAGTGCCCAATAAATTAAATCAGAAATGAAAGAGAAATTATAACTGATACCACAGAAATACAAATGATTATAAGAGACTACTACAATTATATGCCAACAGACTGGAAGACTTAGAAGAAATAGATAAATTCCTAGAAACACACAGACTTCCAAGACTAAATCATAAAGAAATACAAAATCTGAATAGACTGATTACAAGTAATGAATTTGAATCAGTAGTTAAACTCCAAACAAACAAAAGTCCAGGACCAGATGGCTTCACAGGTGAACTCTATCAAATATTTAAAGAAGAGTTTATACCTATCCCTCTCAAATTATTCCAAAAAAATGTTTCCAAACTCATTACACAAGGCCAGCATTACCTTGATACAAAAACCAGACAAAGACACCACAAAAAAGTAAATTACAGGCAAATATCACCAATGAACATAGATGAAAAATCCTCAACAAGATATTAGCAAGCTGGATTCATTAGCACATTAAAAGGAGCATACACCACAATCAAGTGGAATTTATTTTGAGGATGAAGGAATGGCTAAACATTTTCATGTCACCCAATGTGATACACCACATAACAAGAGGAAGGATAAAAATGATATGATCATCTCAACAGATACAGAAGAAGCATTTGAAAAATTCAACATCCAAGGTGGATGGAAGATGGCGGAGGAGTAGGAGACCTGGATTTCGTCTCCTCTCAGGAATTCAGCTGGATAGGGATCAAACCATTCTGAACACCTACAAACTCAACAGAAGATCGAAGAAAAGAAGAGCAACAACTCTCTCATCAGAAAAGCGACCACTTTCTGGAAGGTAGGACGTGCGGAGAAGTGAATCCGAGGCAATATTCGGGAGGATAGGTGGCGGGGGAGGGGTCTCCGTCGGCCGCTTCTGGCAACTGATAGAACCACGGAGCACAAAATCGGAACTTTTAAAAGTCTGCTCCGCTGAGGGAAGTCACTCTGGTGGCTGGCGGGGGGTGGAACCTCCGGGACAGTGTGGTCTCAGGACCCTCGGGGTCACAGAAAGAACAGGGGTGCCTGAGTGTGGCAGACCTCCCAGGTAACAGAGCAGGGAAGCCGGCTGCAGAGGCAGAGCCCAGGCGCGGGCTCTCAGCTCGGCGTTGCCATCAACCGTGATCCTTGGCACAGTCGGGCCACTGCTCCTCCAGCAGGGACCCAACAAGCGGCAGATCCGGGGAGACTCACCTTCCTCCCCCGGGAGGAGCCGCGCGGGAGTGCCCCGCAGGGATCTGCTGGGTTTGGAGACTCCACCTGGGGTCGGGTGCCAGAGATAGAAACGCGCGGTCACAGGCCGGGTGAGCATGGATTGTGGCCGGAGACCGGGGAGACGGGAGTGACTGACGGCTTTTCTCTGGGGGCTCACTGAGAAGCAGGGCCCCGAGTTCTCGGCTCCTCTGGGGCAGAGATTGGGAGGCTGCCATTTTCACTCTCCGCCTCCAAAGCTGTGCGGAAAGCTCCCAGGGAACAAAAGCCCTGGAGAGCAAACCCGAGCAGATTACTTAGCCGGGAGGGGGCAAGGGCGGGGCAATTCCGCCTCTGGCAGAGACATTTGGAAACCATGGCAACAGGCCCCTCCCCAGAAGATCAGCGAGAACAGCCAGCCAAGACCAAGTTTACCGATCAATGAGAATGGCAGAACTCCAGCGCTAGGGGAATACTGCACATAGAATTCATGGCTTTTTTACCATGATTCTTTAGTCTTTCAAAGTTAATTTTTTTTAACTTTTTTTTTTTTGATTTTTTCTTATTCCCTTTTCACCCAACATCTTATCAATCCCTTTTTTTTTTAAAAAGATTTTATTTATTTATTTGACAGAGAGAGAGACAGCGAGAGAGGGAACACAAGAGGGGGAGTGGGAGAGGGAGAAGCAGGCTTCCCGCAGAGCTGGGAGCCCGACGCGGGGCTCGATCCCAGGACCCTGGGATCATGAGCTGAGCCGAAGGCAGCCACTTAACCGACTGAGCCACCCAGGTGCCCTCAATCCCTTTTTTTAAAAAAACATTTTTATTTTTCATTTTTAGGGTCATATTCTATCCCTTCATAGTAGTTACCCTTATTTTTTGCATATATATATAAGTTCTTCTCTCTTTAAAATTTTGAGATAGTTTCTTCTAACAGATTAAAATATACCCTAAATCTCTAGTATATGGTTTTTTCTACTCCCCTGCCTGATCACATTCTCTCCCTTTTTTTTAATTTTTTCTTTTTTTAAATTCCCTTCTTTCTTTTTTCAAACAACTTCTTATCAATTCCTTTTATGGAATTTTTTATAATTTCCATCTTTACAGTCATATTCCATCCCTTCATCATATCAACCCTTATTTTTGAACATATATAAGTTTTTCTTTCTTTAAAATTTTGGGAGGCACTTTCTTCTAAAAGACCAAAATACACCCCAAATCTAGTGTGTGGCACTGATCTATATACCAGCCTGATCATATTTGATCACATTCTGTTTTTGTTGTTGTTGTTGTTTTGTTTTGTTTGTTTTTGTTTGTTTTTATCTTTATCTTTTTCTTTTTTTTTCTTTTTCTTTTTTCTCTCTTTCTGTTTCTTTTTCCACTGCTTCAGGTCTTTTCTGATTTGTTTAGAGTATATTTTCTGGGGACGTGGTTACTCTGCTAGCATTTTGTTCTCTCATTAATCTATTCTCCTCTGCAGAAAATGACAAGACGGAAAAAATCACCTCAACAAAAAGAACAAGAGGTAGTACCGACTGCCAGGGACCTACTCAATACGGACATTAGTACGATGTCAGATCTAGAGTTCAGAATCATCACTTTAAAGATACTAGCTGGGCTTGAAAAAAATATGGAAGTTATAAGAGAAACCCTTTCTGGAGAAGTAAAAGAGCTAAAATCTAACCAAGTAGAAATCAAAAAGGCTATTAATGAGGTGCAATCAAAAATGGGGGCACTAACTGCTAGGATAAATGCGGCAGAAGAGAGAATCAGTAATATAGAAGACCAAATGATGGAAAATAAAGAAGCTGAGAGAAAGAGAGATAAACAACTACTGGATCACGAGGGCAGAATTCGAGAGATAAGCGATACCATAAGACGAAACAACATTAGAATAATTGGGATCCCAGAAGAAGAAGAAAGAGAGAGAGGGGCAGAAGGTATAATGGAGCAAATTATAGCAGAGAACTTCCCTAATTTGGGTAAGGAAACAGGCATCAAAATCCAGGAAGCACAGAGAACCCCCCTCAAAATCAATAAAAATAGGTCAACACCCCGACATCTAATAGTAAA